>NC_090873.1:44899924-44942424 GCF_036669935.1 Montipora foliosa
TTCATGGACCACGTGGAAATGACTTCCAAGTAGGACGAGTGAGAACAGCTAGTCCTTTCAGAAACATTGATATTCAGGTACAGTATGTTAGTATTCAGAAATATCAAATGAACCCAGTACAATTTATGTATATTAAGGGAGGCATAGGGAGGCAGTGTAGCCCAGTGGTTAGAGTGCTTGCCTTGAGATCCGGAGATCCCGGGTTCAAGACCCGCTCTGACCACTTGTTGAATTTGATCCTGGTTGTCCCCGGTTCAACTTCCCAGCTGCACTTGTAAATAGCCAACTGGTTTGCCTCCTGCCAGTTGGGATTCTTAACAGTTGTTGTTCTGTTCTGTTGTTTCGTTGTGTTTCATTGGCCCTGAAAAGCCCCTAAGGGGAGCGGTCAATTAAGTATGTATTGTATTGTATTGTAATTAATACGATAACCATTGCAGATACCAGTGTGGTGGTAACTTCCCAGTACAAGCCAACCACGTATTATTTTAGGGGTCATTGATTTAATTTATCACGAACAGATAAAAGTTCAGTCTGCCTTTTTTCAACAGATGGAATGTACGTGCTCTCTGACAACTTCTGAAACACACCATTCTAGTCTGTCTGTTGATTTACCGTACTTTCCTGACAGAATTTTTTATTGGGGGAGGTCTGTGCCCTCTCTATCAAAAAGGAAAAAAATGAAATTTTACCAAAGTGTTCATATACATGTAGGTGTGCTATGCTTGGTGCTTTGATTTCTCCTTTTCTCAAAGGAGGATTTTTTTTTCTGTTCAGGTTGTGCTCTATGAGAAAGGCAAGCTGCCAAAGAGAATGGAGTTACGAGATGTTGATGATGACATGCAAACTCGTTATATTAGGACAGCTGCTTCTGTGTTTGAGTTCTGTGCACATCCAGAGTCAGGCGGTGTTGTTGAGGGCATCTTGCGTTACCATCCATTTCTTTATGATAGAGAGACGTATCCTTCTCTTGATGGGGAATTTCCAGGTAAGTTTGATGAAATGTCACCTTTTTACCCTGTAACCTTGAATGCAAGCAAGGATAAGTCTGCCAAAAAAATGCATAGTTTAAATTAAGGAAAAGTTGTGATCTGTTAAAAGCAGTACCATTTTGTCAAATATGTGCAGTTTCATCAGGTTGATTTGATGTCTGATGGTACAAGTTTCTTTTGTAGTTGTTGAAACTGCTGAGGAGTTAACTGAATCAGTGGAAAGAGATAGCAGGGCACCAAGAGGAAACCGTCCAATATTTGAATGTTATTGGAATGGACGACTTATCCCATACAGTACTATAGATATGTAAGTTTCGTGCTGTGTATACTAATGCCAATTTAAAATCACATGCTGTGCACCTGAATAGCTTGTTTTTTTTGTCAACTTCTAGGCTTGACTGGTGCCAACCTCCAAGGAAATCAGTTATTCCTTTGGAATGTTATAACAGGTAGTGACTTTCATGCAACAGCAACACAAGCTTATTCTATGCTTACATGTAAAAACAGCAAAAATTTTGAATGAAGGATAAAGAAAGAAGAAAAGGCTCCAGGAGTCTTAAAATACAGAACTTGTGTATTTACTACTTCAGTTGATAGAAATAATGGATATAATTGTGGTTGTTATTTATCCCTTGCAAAATGTTAGTTTGTAGACAAGACAATAGTGTAGTCTGCCTGTTACCAGTATTAAAGTGTTTCATGACAGGGTTATCAATAAAATCTTCAACAGCCATTTCTGTGCTATTTTCAGCCATTACACTGCAAGTGATTGACTCAATGATTTGCTGACCAAGACCATTTTATTGCCGTAACACATACTATTCACATCCGTGACAGGTGTTACGGGTTACAGGTTCAATTGAGACCCCTGCCTGATTTGCAAAGACGTTTTAAAAGCTAGAGATTGGAGTAAATAATAACTCCAATGAATCTCTTGCTTTTATAAGGTCTTTGCAAATGATTAACAACTTTAATCCTGGTAACAGGCAGATGATTACACTTGTCCTCAAACTTTGCCATTTTGCAGCCCTGGGATTATTAAAATTTAATACTAGTTACTGCCGTAGCAGTAATACTCCACCTGACGAGCCATAGCTATTTGCAGGTTGTTATTTCGTTATCACTTTCCATAATGAAATGTTGTTGATGTGAAAATCATAGATTTTCGGGTTGTCTTTGGACAAATGATGCTTTTCAAGTGAGCACAAACAAGTTGACCTTTATGGATTTGGAAGTGAAAATCAGAGACAAGAACACCATGTTCAGCAGGATCATTTTGGGACAGGTATATGTTTGATAAACTTTTTACCGAGATTAGGGAAGATGCTTGATTGTGCAGCAAAGATGTTTTAATTGCAGTAAAGTAAGGGTGTAGTATGCCAGTGAGAGACGGTCATTAGCAGCATGGTAAGTGGAAAGTTATCTCATCAACACTTATGATCTTGGGGGTTGTTACTCTCAAACTTGGTGTAGGAAGAAAGTGAACCTTCAAATCCTGCAGGTGTCACCACCAAAGGCACTATCACCATCTAAATCCATCAGTGTTCTAGCCAGCAAGCAAGCAAATGCAAATTTGACCAAGGAGAATTCCTTGGAATTATTCCATGTTGACCCTAGGCAAGCCTGCAAATAATCGCTGGTCATCGGACATTAACGTAAAATCGTCTGGCGTTAGACAAAGTAAAATACTAAGTCTGGCCGGCCGGTTTAGGCAGGTTTGGACGTCAAAGGGTTAATGGGGACATAGTTTTTCAGTGAGTGATTAACCCATTGTCTCCCAGGGGTTCCCCATTGACGAGTAAAATCGTCTGGCGGTTTAGGCCGGTTTGGACGTCAAAGGGTTAATACTTCGTCTTGCGGAGAGGAGCAGTTATTTCCCTGTGGAACTTCAGACATTTCAATTGAATCTTGGAAGATTTTTTAAAAATTCCCCCGAAAGTGACTGAAGAATAATTTGAATAACAACAGTGGTGTCTTCCCATATGAATATACACATAATGTTAAGTGATTTTATCCCATAAGGTCTTACATGTGATTCTGATCATGCTAGATCATAAATAGTTTCAGGTCTGATGTTAAATCACGAAAAAGATTTAAACCTTAACCCTCACCCTAACCACTTTTAAAAATTAATGGAAAAAAATGAAAAACGAGACAATGAAAATGAGGCACTGGGCAATTTATAAAGTGGTCTGCCACAGGCAACCCATTAAATAAGTTTGTCCGATCAGGGTGGCAGCATGTCAGGTCAAACCTTGTCCTTGATACTTACTAACAAAAGGAATACTACTTTTCCTAGCTTCCCTCCTAGGATCCTCTAAAGACCATGAATTATAATATTCGTTTTCTCTGCCATACTAAAGTAATTGCTATTAAAGCGTAGTCTGAAGACTATTTATTAAACCACCAAGGGAAACGGTCACCTTCATTAAGTGAGCAGCGGGCAAATTGACCTGCCGTGCACAGTCTTTGGCCATGACTTTGCCCAGCCATTTTCAGCTTTTGTGTTTACTTATACCAAAAGCATTAAAAGTCAGCAGCAAAGGCTGGTGTTGGATGTCACAATTGCATGGGCGTCACTGCATCCAATGAGGTGCTTTTCTTGTCCTACAGTAAGTGGGCAACATTCTCTTGAGTTCAAAGTTGCTTTAATTTCTTCTCTCAATTTTCAATGTTGCTAGGAGCAAAGAGTAAACATTTCCAGGGCATTTCTTGACTGGGTGAGAGAGAGTCATGAAAACCACGACAAGCAGGTAAGTTTAGAGTGTGGATGATGCAAATTTCTAAATAGTTTTATATTTTAGATATTTTGTTATCAAACAGTTTTGCTTCAATTCACCCTCCAGCAATTTTTTTTTTTTTGCAACATGATTAATTTAGGCAAGGTCTCACGTAAATGAGTTTTCAGTTATCATTAATTTTTGTAAAAGTAATAATTATTATATGTCTCGGGTACATGTAACTTATGGCCACCATCAAAAATACTCTGAATGCAGGCGTCTCTTTTGTTTTTCATAAACAAAACTTTTTCGATCCAAGGGTCGTGTTCTGTTCAAATGTTTCTCATGTTATTCGTAAAATTTGGGATAATTTTCAAGGAAAAGTAGGTGACAAGTTCATATGCAATAGCTGGGGAATTTCGCCGGCTGCCGGCTCTTATTGAAACCGCCAATTATATCGAAATTGGTAAATTCAAAAGTTAGTTCTTACTTCATTTTAAGGTCTTGAGCTATTTTCTACTAACCTCATTTTTGCAGGCCATAACAACTTCGAACTCGATTATTAAAGCATATTTTACTACCACAACAAGCTTTCATTTAGACTGGTTTTTACAAATGAAACTAAGTCAGTGGTCTCAAAAATTGCCTATTTTAAAACTTTTTCCCTAGGTTCAGTTCATGGGTTTTCAAGGTCAAATTAAGCGTCCAGACTTGACACAGAAGCGAAACCAAAGTCCCTGGTGTGTCTTCAATTCCATTGAGTGGGATGGAAAAATCTTCAAAGTTGGACAATTGGTATAGTTTATTATTATTATTATTATTTTAATTGTCGCCTGAAAAGAACAGCTTCCAAGCAATAAGGTCATTGTTCAAGCTTTCATCTCACAGAAAACTCTAAAGTAATGATCCAAGTTTTAAAAAACCACCAGCTGCTGGTAAAACATCTTTTGCTTTATTGAAGTCCGAAAGTGATCAATCTGTCAGAGAGAAGAGGGTAACAGTGGCAATATGCAGCCACTACGGAAGGAACCCTTCCAATAGATCCATCATTGGAACACTTGCCAAAAACAGGAAGGAGGAGAGGAAAAGGTTTAAGTGCAACGGAAAAAATGTCAGCTTGGAAGTGAATTCAATTGCAACGAGGAGCTCCCTGCTAAAAAATTCCAGGATCACCTACAAGCCACTCAGACGAGTTTAGCTACTGAGAAGCATTGAGTCAATATTTAACCTTGAAGCAATCATCTGACATAATCTCTTTGTTGGTGGCTTAATTGCAGATAAGGACCCAAAGGACAATGCCCTTGATCTGTGGGACTGTAAAAAGATTTCTTCTGTTTGGTGATCATGATGGAGATGTGTTTGCAACTGGAGGGGAGATGGAAATAGTACAGGCATGTTTTTTTTTTTTGAGAAGTTGGTTTTTTAATTGTTTTACTTGTCGTGATTTTGCCTAGTACTGATAAGGAAGATGACAGTTTCAACTCAAGACACAGCCTTGTTTTATTAATGAAGGAGGGAGTGAGCAATACTAGCTAGAAATTCAACTAGCCGACTGGACAACAAAGAGGATTTCTTTGTTTATTCTTACCCTTGCACGAAAAAAATTGCAGAAAATGTAGAATTTGGAAATTTGCGATGGTTTGGTTGAGATGTTCCATGTTCATGTTTCTGATTCCTTCAGATGACTTTAATGATTGAGACTGCTTTTCATTTAAAGGTAATACCCACTTTCACCAGATTATTCATTGGTCCTGTGAGCAGACTTCAGGCGCTCTTGGTGAAAAAGAGCTATGTGTACTCTGATATTACATTCAACTCTCTCGCTTTTCCACACAACACTTGAGTCCAATTTACACATGTGTAGTTAGACCCTTCTGTGGACTGGTCATTGGGTGCAGTTTCTAAGCTTTTCCCTTCAAATGTAATTGGTTACCTTTTTTCTGTTCAGGAGCCGGTGTCTCTGTATGGAGACAGAAAGTTCTTTTCCTTGGCTAAGTTGGACCGTTCAATAACCCTTGCCTCAGTCAAGAAATTTGTGGAAGATGAAGAGGCAAAGTATGATGGCAAATAGACCCTTTGCATAAATGGCGCCTAAATTTGAATAACAATACTTTGTACATTCTTAGTCTCGTACTTATGTTTCTAGACGAAGGATTTTTCACATGAATGTGAGGCTTAGGATGTATATTGCCATTTAATCAAAGGGTCTATATAAATAATTAAAAACTACTTGCGAATTCCAAGATTGCACATCGCATGAGTCTGCTTTTGTGTCGGACGATATGAAGTTGTGAAAATGTTGATCATTTGGATGTCATTCATGAATTGGGATCATATGCACCACAGCCTTTTACTTTTGTGATGTCACATTCAGTGATTACTGCTTTTTGATTCTCAAATGACAGTGGCGAGATGAGCGACGGTGGATGATGAACAAAAGAAGTTCACAGTATCATTGGTGTCATCCAACTAGGTGACCATACAAGTGGCTACATAAACAACCACCCTCTCTCCTTGTTTGCACTCACTTTGCCATTGACAAAATATAGTTATTTATTTATTACTGTGGTATTTTAAAATTATTATCACTAATTTTTGCTCATTTTCACTTACTTTAAGGTTGCCCAGTAAATTGGTGATAGAATGGCCAGAGAACAACAAGCTTGAACCGAACTCTAAAATCCCTGCAGGAACCACCATAGGTATGAATTCTTAGTAACTGATCTGATGAACCCAACTCCTTCTACAGATTTTTTTGTTTTTTTAATTTAAAATTATTTTTTACCCATATGCAAGAGGGTGAAACTGTTACGTCCCTAATATGAATAACTTTAGCTGATGGTAGAAATGTGACCAGGCCTGCATGAATCTTGGTGTGCAACTGTCTAAGTTGTTGCACATTTAAATTTGATTACTTGTAGAAGGTTTCATAAGTTCCTAATTTATTATTATTATTATTATTATTATTATTATACACTGTGCATGTTGCTAAAAAAAACTAAGAACCAGGAACCATGGAATTTGGAAGTTCAAGCCAAGCACCCAAACCAATCAACCTCTGTCATTTCAACAGGTGCCATGAAGGTTGATATTGTGAATGGAAAAGGTGAATCGGTCAACAAACTTCCTGGTGATAGGAGAAGATTGTTGGTGGAATTAAAGGTCTTGTGGCATGGTAAGACTTCATCCATAATTACTTATTTAACTTTTCTGTAAGGTTGTCCTTCACTCTTCGAGGTAGCAGACAAAATTTAAATACAAATATTGGCTGGTTCTGTAAAAGTATCTGGAGTTTTTACTTGGTCTGAATGAGAGTCTTTTGCTGAGATTAATTTACAAAAAGGGCACAAGTTATGTAGAATGATGGACCGGCATGTTATACCGATTAATGATATCATGATTAATAGCGGAATATTGATTCAAATATTTTGTATTAATTTTACGAAAAGGAACTCTGAAGCAAAGCTCTCACAAAACCAAAAGCTTGTTGTGTTGAGTTGAAGCTCAATTTATAAGGGCTTTTGATTTTAATAATAAAAGTACTGAATTGAAAGGTTCAAGTATTCATTACAAACATCCATGATGATAGAGTCTGAATTTAAAATTTTTAAAATGCATTAATTTTGTCTTTAAGGTACTGATAAAGATGGAGACAAAGTGATTACCAATCACGTTTGTCAACATGGAGGCAAAAGTTGGCCGTATTGGTTTAGAAAAATGGGTTTGTTGCTTTTTACTGCTGTTTTTTTTAGACTTGGCTGTAACATTAAATTTGTCGCAATGTCACAACATTTAAATCATTTTGCAATTTATTGAAAATCAACCCATTGAAACCTCAAGTTTATGCCCTAGGGTACCCTTAGTTGACGATTGAAATTGTCTGGCGTTAGACAGTAAAATCTGTTTAGTTTCAATCACAGGAGTCAATGGATTAAAAGAAATATGTTATTTGAAAACAGGTTACTCCCTAATTTTCAACCTCTTGATTCTGATAATCAGCAAAATGTGAGACCTCAGAATTGATAAATTATTGGGTAGCAAAGCACACATGAAACTGTATTTTTTACATAAATTTAATTGAAGTACTAATATTTATTTTGAAGCCATACATGTTCCTCAAGGATTATCTGATAAACTGGGCTCCAACTTTAGTGAAAGCAAATTGTGCAATACCAGCTCTTTCAGCACTTTCAGCACTTTCAGTGCCGTTTTTTTTTTTTTGTATCCATGGGAAACACTGTACCTGTCAAACACCGCTGTTTCAAAGCTTTACAAGGTTTTTCTTTTAATCAAACATGTTATTGTTAATCTTCCAGAAAACATCACCCATCTTGGGCCCCACACTCTCCAGCTGCAAGTTTTGCTCAGTGACAGTTCAACGGCACCATCTATGAAGAGCCTTCCCTGTCATTGTATCAATTTCACTGTCACAGGTTTGAAGAGCAGAAGGTCCCTTTCTGTTTCTTTTTTTTTTTGTTGTGCTTTTCATTGCTTCCACAAGGGGAAGACAAATGCATTGCCATTTCCAGCGTGCAGTACCATGCAAAAGTAAGTTGAAAGTCTCAACTCCATCCTCGCGAGAATCGAGGATCAAGAATCAAGACTCGATTCACTTGAAATCAAACTCGATCCTCGACACTCGATTCACTTGAAATCAAATTCGATCCTCGGCACTCGATCCACTTGAAATCAAACTCAATCCTCGACACTCTATTCACTTGAAATCAAACGTGATCCTCGACACTTGTTTCTCACAAAATCACTGATGCGATTAAATCACAGCAGGAAGTGTTCAATAAGAAAACAAGATAGCGGCTATTGTTCCTGTGAGTCCTCTCTTCAAAACTGCAATCTTGTGTTGTGGATTAAAATATAAAAGCAAAACAGTGAGCTTTACCATGCTGGATTTTATTGTGAATCAAATGTAAATTTCCAATGTAAACAGCAAGTATTTGTGTACCACTTGCCCAACGAAGAAATGCAATGATTCATGTATTTTTACATCTCTTCTTAAATGCAATGATCTGAAGGAAAATCATATTGATAATGGAATCTCAGTGCCAGACTTTTTCACTGGTATCAGGTTTCATTCCTTGAAAACAGCAAGCATTGTGAGCGAACTGAGAATGGCATCATCGCAGGACAAAGTACATGTAGCAAAAGCTGTTCCAATTCCATCCAACTTTTGATACCTTGAGTTGGGAGTTCGTATGAGAGCAACATGTTGTCTTTTTCTCTTCTCCTGCCTTTTTTGTAAATAGCATTTCCCCAATTAACCTGATCGCAGTGACTGTTGATTTTTCTTGTAAGGGAATCAACAAACAAACTTGAGCGAGTCATTACGGAATAGTTTTACGTTCAAAGAAACAGTTTTTGTAATCTGAAATTAACAAAGTACATGTAGCAAAAGCTGTTCCAATTCCATCCAACTTTTGATACCTCGAGTTGGGAGTTCGTATGAGAGCAACATGTTGTCTTTTTCTCTTCTCCTGCCTGTTTTGTAAATAGCATTTCCCCAATTAACCTGATCGCAGTGACTGTTGATTTTTCTTGTAAGGGAATCAACAAACAAACTTGAGCAAGTCATTTCGGAATGGTTTTACGTTCAAAGAAACAGTTTTTGTAATCTGAAATTTACATACTGGTATATGCTGTTAAGGTTCTGGGGTGTGAGGAAGTGTATGTCAGTAAGAACATTAGGTTCTGGTACTTTAACTTGGTTAAATTTTCTTGACTTTCTTGAATGTTCTATGCTTATATTTGGTATTGTTGTCGTAGGAGTTTTCTTTTATGCTAAGTTTTATGATCTTTCAACTGTAGAGGCTCATCCAAATAAGTTCACTGTTGGAATGTTGGAAACCCCTCTAAGAGTTGGCGTACCTTTTCAGGTAAACTTTTCCTACACTATATCAGTTCCTTGATGTCTGCAAAAACATAGTTCAGTTCAGTTCATTTTATTTGCTTTTATAAATTATAGTACTAAATTACATGTAATTATCATACATTTGGCAGGCAGTCCAGGAAGCTATTTTGCTTCTTTAAAGGACTGCCTTAAGAAAAGGAGTAAGAAACTAGAATGTAAACTGTCAACAAAAATCAAATGGGCAATTCACTACAGCATAAAATTCACTGGTAGGTCACCTAAACATCATACGATTTGATTCAATTGAGAAAGAAAACTCTGGCTGTTGTTTTGCAAGTTTACATGTATAGTGGAACCCCGCCTTATGGCCATCTCAGTAATACGGTCACCTCATTATTGCTGCCACTTTTGTTTGGCCATACATTCTCTTATAGAAAACCCTCGTTAATGCGGTCACCCGTTAATACGGCCAACGGCCTCAATTTTAAATCCCAAACAGTGGAATCATCTATAATTATACACCGTTAATACGGCCACTCACACTAAATTAAGAAAACCAAAACGCCTCAATTTCATTGACCTTTGTCATTTACCACTGTAATCGAACAGCGGATTTACTTCGCAAAGTACTGTCAGCAACTCTCCTCCCTGTTTTCACTACTGTAACAAAAATGATCTTGACACTACTGTAACATCCAGTGAGGCAAATTGTGAAGGGATTAAGACATTGTGCTTTCATTGTTTTTTAGAAGCATGGTAAGTTGGTTCCTGTTCTTGTTTTGATTTTGGGCTCAGAACATACAGTACACTTAATAATTAAGTGTTTTACCTACTGAGTGAAGTTTCAAGTATTTTATACAATTACTGTATGTACATTCCTGTTGTTTATTAAAGAGAAAAGTTGTTCTGGAAGTGCAAATGCAATATTTGTCATTATAGCCCTTTAGTAATGAATTTCACCCTACCCCGATAATACGGCCAAATTTTTTCAGCCCGTTAATGACCGTATTAACGGGGTTCCACTGTTCTTGCAAAAACAGGTAAAAAAGAAGTCATCTTTTGCTATAATGTATCTTTGCTTTCATATGCTAGAATTCTAATTGGAGCAGGCATAAAGAAGGCGAAAGTAATTCTCAGTTATTTTTGTGCTTCTTTTCTTTAACGTCAGATTCCACTTAACCTACTTGATGAATTTAACAATCCATCAAAATTGTCAGAAGAGGTTACTCCAGTTTTGAGTGCAAGGTAGGTGCATGCTTTGACGCCCGAGACCTTGTGTGATCAGTATCAATAATGGTTGTAGGACTGGGTGGAGTACAATTCAGGGAGTAATTGGGCGAGCAGTTTCAAAATACGGGTGAGGCTTATATGTACGGTACGACACAAAGTCCTATTATCAATTAATTAATCGTAACTATTTCAAAATACTAGATGACGGTGATAAAATTTTTATAGCTTACCGTAATCTGGTCAATTTTTTGGTTAGTTTTTTGTAATAGCTCTCGAAAAACAAATGATTCAAGTACAACTTGGGTTTGCTTGATGAGACGTACGACTTTCAAATAATTATTACAAGATGTCCAATTGCACCTGTCTATTAATGCTGAAATCAGGGCTGTTGATAACCAATCAGATTTGAGTATTTTGTAATCATAGTTACCATTAAACTGATATTTAAGTGCTTTTCATAGTGGGTTGGAATTGACTCATCAAGGAACAACTGTGAAAGTTAACAGTCTCATTGTCAAAGGCGTGGTTGCTTTAGGCTCTGTATCATCCCATGCTGGAAAGGTATGTATTCATTTTTATTGGTGATATTAATTCTCAGGAAAACCTAAGTCTGACATAATTTGGCCATAGCTGGCTATGTTTTATACTCAGGGTTTACAATAATTGAGACACTAGCACCAAATGAGGCAGCTCTCTAATTGGGAGAACACATTTTTCTTCAAAACGCAAGGGATTGTGGTCAAAGGTGCAAGGAATTATGCTTATGTGCGAATGGAAGAATTAAGATGCGCGGTATGATCATGGCAAGAGCTTGCTCTGTTTTTCATTTCACTTCTGGTGT
This sequence comes from Montipora foliosa, assembly GCF_036669935.1. Classification (NCBI taxonomy): domain Eukaryota; kingdom Metazoa; phylum Cnidaria; class Anthozoa; order Scleractinia; family Acroporidae; genus Montipora; species Montipora foliosa. The sequence continues at coordinate 44,911,568 of NC_090873.1, forward strand.
CCTCAATCACTGTCACGCAACAAAAAAAATAAATTCGAAATCGTTCAATAAAAAAATGTGTAGGAAACTAATCTTTTAACCACCTCTCCAAGTCTCAGGTCTGTGCAGTACATTGTTTCTGAGTTATTTGTCGAAGTGTTTCACCAACTTTAGAGTTTTGTATGGAGACGCCATGTGGTCCACCAATGTGGCAACCGGTAATCAACAAAAGATCTGCAGTTCACTTTCTGATGATATCGCTTACTTTTCACTCATGAGATAAAATACATGTGTATGAATGTTCACATCTCTTTATGTAGTTGAAAGGCTCAAATAGGCCTTTTGCAACAAACGATCACATGGTACAAAATCCGCTATGCTAGAGGGTAAGCTCATTATTACTCCCCCACTGGGACATTAAAACAAAGAGACCTGAACCAGTCAAACTTGACTTGCCTTTGTTTTAATGTCCCAGTGGGGGAATAATAATGAACTTGCCCTCCAGCATGGCGGATTTTGTACCATGTGATCGTTTGTTGCAAAAGGCCTATTGCTGGGATTCATAGGGATAGACCAACTAGCTTTGTATCATGGTGTCACACAAGATGACAATTTTGAAATTCAAAATGCTGTATTTTCGAAAATACTATAATACTAACCGGAACTGGAAACTTGAAAACAAGATTCATTTCTAGGTCATCTTCAACTTCCTTTAAATAGAAATTCAGAAGACCTTGTGATTTTGATTGGGAATTGGTGACGTCACTGCAAAAACCATCTGTTGTTTCCTGTCTCCACTCTGGGGGTCCACCTTTTGTACAGTCCCTCCTTAAGACCAATTATTAAAATCTCCATTCAATTCCACACACAAGCCATCATGAAATTACCACAAGCATAATGAAACATCTTCCCTCCCCTCGGCAGCATTTCTGCCATTTAGGTAAACTAGTTTAGTGATCTACAACGTAGTTGAAGCACTGATTTTAGGGTTGGGTATAGGCTGGGGTAAGAACAGCAGTTAGGCTTTTGATGAAAGATAGGAGTGATCCTTGTACTTACAGCACTGTATCAGGACAATTTAAGGAATTGCAAGTACATACAATCATTTAGTTAGCTTATTACTGACAGAGTAGGTTTCAGTTCAGTTTTCAGTTCACTGAAAAGGCTAAGAATTTTTTACATGTAAGTAGCCTTGGTGGAAGCCCATTGAAGTCATTGTCGTAGCCCTGTGATTGGGCATCTAAAGTTGCTGAAGTAAAATTGGAAGGGCATAGGTTAAACCTCTGTTGAGAGCACTCTTCTTGATTTGTCTGAGCCATCATCCATTATTCTCTCTTGATGCTAGTTTTGTTTGCTCCTTCAATTTATGTAAAACAATTTTCTCTCCATTGTTGCCAAAGGATTTTAATCTCAAAATTGCTTTACCTGGTCTCGATGAAGGCTCTCAAAGTTTAAAGATCAGGCTGCTTCCAGGTATTGATGACTAAAATTTAAATGGCTCTTGTGATGCGTGTCTGGCCCTTTAATGTCTATGTTATATTTGGCTACGGTCCACTTCTGCTTGTGCTGTGAGGTATCACTGTTATGTAAATTAAATGCAAATCAGTCTCCTGCAATGTACTTGCACTGACAAACCTCAAGGTTTCCATAGCCTCCAAGCTTCAATAAAATTAATAAAATAAGCACCTGTGGTTTTTAAATTTCCTTTGCGGATTGTATTGTACTAATTGCTTCCATAATAGAATAATCAGCAATTAAAATATTTTTGTTACTTGATAGGTCCACCAGAGTTATTAGCTGTGACCCCAAGTGACCCTGAGATCACAATTGAAAACAACAACTCCCTTGATCTACAAGTCCAGGTTCAGGATAAAGCTGGAAACATCACTGTTCAGCCCAGGTTGAATGTTGTTTGCAAGGTAATGATCAAATCAGTTAAACATGATTTTCAACAATAGGTCAGCTGGGTGGTTGGTGCCTTAAAGGTTAGTGGAACCAGAAAGTGATTTGTCAGTAAGATGGAGGTATCCATCCGAAACCTGCAAGAGGCCACCACCAAGGGCACCCTCGCATAACTCTACTAATAGGCCAGCAACCAAGCGAATTCAAATACAACTACAAGGAGCTCCCTACAAAAATTCTATGGTTGTGCCCCTAAGATACCTGATGCAGTAACCCAAATAATTAACATAACCGAATGCATAAATGGCGGCCAAAAATGTATTCATTTTGTTTATGTGCTAATGAGACTCACTAGCCTCGCTGTCAAGCAACCTTTCTTTTGTATTTTGCCCATGCAAACGAGGCTAGTGAGGCTAATTAGCACATAAATAAAAGAGTATTTTTTTGGCCGCCATTAATGCATTCGGTCTAAATATGGGGCGAGGTTGAGCAAAATATTGTGATTTGTCAGTGGTAATTTGCACTGACAAATCACAGTATTTTGTGATAACCGAGTTAAATACTTGTTTTATCATTCAATGACTGAGTTTGTTTTTCACAGTTCCCAACAATTAAATCACTTTCTGAAAGCTCGCAAAAGCAAACTGCCATTTTCAGACAAGAGCATGGTTTCAATTACGCGTGAGCAAAATATTATTTGCAGCAAAACAGTTATTTGCAGGTCACGTGGTGGGCTTGTAGGCTATTTTATCAATTGACTTCCAAAATTAATTTCCCATTCTATAGCAACTACCATCCAACTTTGCAGTGAAATGTCATTGTTCAATACAACCCTGCAGATTTAACGTGTAATTTACTGCGAAAAAGTATAGCTACAATTTGACAAAATCTCAGAAAAAGTCATTCATTGCTATACATGTACAGATTTCCCCTACTGAGTATTAATAATTATTATTGTTTGTCTATAATTATGGTAAAAAACCTAGATCTCCATTACATTTTAATTCATAGCTGACCGGACTACCAAGTTTGCCAACCTATGTTGGGGACTGCAGCTCTTCTGGCAAGGCAACACTTTCGGGTCCTGACATCTGCCTAAAGCAAATCACCAGCGAAACAAAACTCAAGGCCAGGATTGAATTGCAGGTATGTCAAATGTGTTTCTGTTGGTAGAGGCAGTAATTTGTTTGGTCAATTGCATTTTGTTTGAGACAGCGATAAAGTTCTTGTGGTTTTTAAATCAACTTGACTTCTCAATTTCAACAACAAATTATTATTACATGTTATCATCATGTTAAGAGAAAGGTTTTCATTGTGTGTTTCCTTTTGAATGTACACTTGTAACCAAATAAAATATACTTGAAAACCGGAATAGATACAGAACTTCATAATTGATAATGGACGCGTCCTTCATTGATTCCATCAGGTCACCAAGATCAGATTTTATGCTGTTGCAAATAGCAAATAAATTCTGTGCATTTGACATCGTTGTCATAAGCCGCTATGCCTCGCACATTCCTTTATACAGCAATTCCGCATTTGTTAAGTGAGCCGACACAACATGGAGCATGACGTGAGGATTTGGTCGCTAAGTAACCGCCGCACATACTTTCGATGCATGGCAGAGGTCTCTATTCCCGCACTCATCAGCTCAGTGAACACAGCTAGTAGGGAACCATTGGCTAAGGATGAAGCCGATGAATGCACAGGGAAAGCTCTACAAGCGCGATGACTTAACTCGGATATAATTCACTTTTTTAACAATTTTCTTACCTTGAAGAAAAAGGCTCATATTGTTGACCTTCTCTTGACCTTCCACTATCACAAACCTTTAACATGCGTAATAAGCGTGGCCTTTATTCTTATCTTCATTTATACGTGCCAGTGGAGTTTCAACGAAACAGAAGAGTATGGAATGGAATGAAATGGACCTTCACCAGCGTTGGGGGAATTTGTTGAGAAAACTGTCAACAAATAAACGCACACCGATGAAAGGAAAATAATGTAACTTTATTATTTAGGGCCAGATTTTGTTATGTATATCTTTATATCTGTTGATTGATGTTTCTGTTTCATGTTGTACCACTCAGAGTATGCAAATATAGTCAGGTGAGAAAGCACAGAGGCAATTCAGTCGCACTGTACTTGAGCTTTTAAGGTGCGCAAGTGCTATCACACATGATTTTTTAGGCACACAACCAAAAATTTAGTCGCAAGTGCGACCATTTGGTCGCTATCTTTGAGCCCTGGACCTAATTTCAGCCTGTGTGCCAAAGGTTCCATTTCCAGACACGATTGTTATATCAGAGACTGTGGTTTGAGACTATTCTTTAAGAAGTTTGTTTTCTTCTGATACTCTAAAATTCTCTTGTTTCTTGAACTTTAAACTTACAATAGAAAAAGTTCAATAAATAATCTTTGATCACCCAAGTTTGGGTTTTTTTTACATGTGACAGTCAAAATGCTATCTTGTTTTAGCATCACAAGAAAGTTGCTCCAGTCGAAAAGACCATCATTGTGACACCCAGTAGAAAAGCGGCTGTCCTGGAAGTGTTTTATGAAGCAGATGACGCTGAAGAAAAGAAGAAGCTTGAAGATGGACAGGAATTGCCATGTACTGCTGGGCAAACAGTGTCTGGATTGAGTAAGGAAAATCTTTCAAAATAATTAGGCAGTGTTTAAATGATACTGGGAATACGTTTATCCCTCTTCCTTCTTTTGGTTTAGTCTGTGTTAGTTGACATGTACATGATGTTACGGAAAAATGTCACACTGGCCACATTGAGATGTACTGGCTCAAATTAACCCCTTTTTTGGAACAATAGCGAGAACACACCACGTAATTCCTTTGCAAACCTTGTTCTGGGTCAAGCAGACAATAATGACTGCTTGTTTTGATATTAATAAGTCAGTCTTAAAGCAGACTCTGGTGGGAAGCAAATGCATATGTTGCTTCTTGGGTTGTTGCCACAGAATCAAGAAAAACAACATATAGACCCTTTTCATAATGGCAGCTCGATAAAACATTCTTTTGTTTTAATGCTGATAAGCCTTTCTAGCCTTGCTGTAATGCACAAAATTCAAAAGAATATGTTAACCAAAATGAGGCCAGTAGGTCCAATTAACATAAATACAATAGAATATCAAATCAGTCGCCATTTATGAAAGTGGTCTATTCCCTTTAAACATACATTTGTTTTATCTCCATGTCATATCAGAGTTGCATTTTGTCCAGCCACCACAGGTATGTGGAGGTGTACTATGGTTCAAGTTGGGATTTTTTGTGGCTTGATAAGTATTGGAAATAAGTATTGGAAATGCATTTTGTGATATATGGGCACGAGTGATGTTTTGAAAGTGCTCAAAATTCGGTGAGTGCAATTTAAAAACTTTAGAAACATCACCAGTGACTATAAATCACAAAATGCATGATCAAGTTCATACGATTTTTTATTTATTGTATACTCAACAAAATCACTCCATCACTTTGTTTCCATAGCAACTTCCGTATTGCACTCTAAAACCTATTTATGCATTTGTCATTGACCAATCAGAAAAGTGGTATTTTGTTGGGTATATAATAAACTTAATTGAGACTGTGTGTTTTACATGTATCTTATTTGTTGGTTCTGTTCAGACTGGGACTTGCTTGTATTTTGTGTGGATGCCAATGCAATTCCCTACACCGTTAGTTACTCTGCTTCTCAGTTTCAGACACCTTTCTAAAAAGATCCATTTTTATACCACAATATGCCAATAATGACAATGGAAGTACAGCATATGACACTGAAATAATTTTTTTCTCTTCAAATGCCATTTTGATCAACAGCCTTTAGAGTTCTAGATGAAGGACAGAGAGAATTAGCCATTGACAGCTTGGTGGCCAACAGATTCAAGGTATCTTATTGTCACATTGGATTGGCATTGAATGTCTTTTTGCAAAGTAAATTACTTGAAACCTCTTTTTTATTTTTTAGGTCAACTGGACCCCAAAAGTATCAAAAGATCTCATCAAGCAAGGAATCCTTCCAGATGTCAAGGTAAAATAAGTGTATCGTTTGTCTTATGTAGATCAAAATAAAAAGATCAGTGTGGAATCTGAAGTTCTTGGAATACTTGACATTGTTGGCAGTGTACCAATCCGGGACTGTGAAAGGTACTACGTCACACAAAATGATGTAATTTCATGACAACCAAATTGCCCAAAAAGTAGAATGAAACATTGCAATAACCACTTAAAACTGTTGAACAACATGAAGAAATACAGCAAAAAGGAAAGAGATGCATGGATGGACACAAATGGACAAGATTGAAATGGATTGCATTTGGGTAATCGTGAGTCGGTCAGCCGTTTTTAGAGTTTATGGCAATTCGCCTGCATAAAAGTCGTTTTTGCTCTGAATCATCTTTTTTGTGATCTAACGATAATTTTATGAATTTGTGTGTCTCAGGCCCCATTATCCTCGGATGAGTCGAAGTATTGCCAAGTTAGCATGACAGGTGGAGCAGGGCTGGAGTTTTCCTTCACATTAAGGTATTGTTTTTGTTAAGAACTTTTAGAATGGCTGTTCATTACTTGTGGTTTTATAATTTTATTTTAGTCACATTAGGGTTAAACGAACTCATACCTTACTTCTTATAGTATGATTTACGTACAGTTGTGTTTAATGGCAAGTATTAAAGGCTAATATAGTCATTTTTCAACCTGGGTCGAAATAATTCTACAAGTCTAAGATTTGTAACCTTTCTTTTTAGACCTCATGCAGATGTTCCTAACATTCTGAAGTGTTCATGCAGCAACGCTCGCATGAGACTTGGGGAGCCATTGGCAGCTGATATCATTCTTTCCATAACTGATAAACATGGCAACAAAAGTGGCAAGGTGGGTGCTTAGAGTTTTAAAGAAGTATCACTGTGTTGCCAGTATTCTGTATCTTTGTTTGTTCTCTCTGTTTGCTCATTCATGTGGTAATATGTGCTTTATTTGGTAATTAAAAGAAAAGTTGATGTACCGTTATTCATGAGTTTTTTTGCACTTCGTGAAGAAATGAAACTAAAAATTCTATACTCCGCAATGATAAATATCTTGAAGTGTCCTTTTAAGTCTAATTTACTAAAAAAATTAAAAACTTACAACAATGCAGTAAGTGCTAGGCTTAGGAATGTTTTAATCTTAATGTTATCTTGACTATTTATGTTAGAGGTAAAATTTAGTGACGTATATTTTCAACATTTGTTGGCCTTGAGGAGGAAGGAAACGTGACACTTTGATGCCTCTATCAAGGTTTTTTTTAATCTAATTTCAAAAGCACATACGTTGTTATTAAAAGCTCTTGGATGGAATTTATTGCTTGACAGATCCTCTGCCACTGGTCAATTAGCCTGCATAGCTGGAGATATCTTTGGCGTGGAGACTGGGGAGAGGCGCTGTGGGTACTCCTCATTTATCGCGCAGCTTCGCCACTCGTTAATTCGCTCATTCCCGTAATGCAATGCGTTTTTTTTTGGGGGGGGGGGTTCTTTGCATGAAAACAATATAAGTCATTTAGAGCGAGTTTCAATCGATTGTCATAAAACCAAAACCAAAGTAATTAATTTGGCCAATCAAAAGGGACGGAGACAATCCAGTAAACCAATGAAACTCGAAGTAATTACACATACCCGACACTTCTGATTGGTTGAAAAAGTGGCGCGAGAACTTTGAACCAATCACTGAGTGAAGTAATCATAAACCAAAGTAATTATCTAATTACTTTCGACACTCAATTGAAATCAGCTCTACTCTAGGGACTGTATCATGCTTCAGTGAACTGGATATCCATTGTTTTAATGCAAATAACCCCCCGAAAATGAACTGTATATTGGGATTTGTGAAAATAGCGAATTTGCTTCTTGTGCCAATGATACCGCCGGCTATGCAGGTTACTGGTCAATAGACCTAATCGGCTAACTCAATGTTGTACCCAATTCAAATCCTCCGGGATTAAGATTCTTTGTGTGTTGTATTTGCATGATAATGTAGCATTCATATTTAAATGATATGGAAATTGGAAATACCTGGAACAAAACGTTTTATTCCCAAAGGGTTTGAATTGGGTACAACATTGAGTTAGCCGATTAGGTCTATGGGGTCTCTACTTTAATGAAACTAAAATTCAAGTAGGAATCATCATTTCAATACTCTTTCCCTTAGTTACCCAGTCACGTTCTTCCAGAGTTTCATGTTTCATCAGATGGACTTCGAGAAAGTGAGGTCCAGCTAGGCTTCACTGCTGTAAGTAGATGAAAATATGTTTATGGCAAAATTGGTGACCTTTGGGTTAACTTCCCTTTTTAAGAAAATATTTTTTGAGCTTAGGTGGTTTGGGGGAGAGGGTTTCTTGAAAGTCCTCAGGTGACACAACAGTTCTTGTAGCTTCAAAAGGAAGATGTGTCAAGTTCTTTTTCCTCTGGTCTTGAACACATGTCAAGGATTAGTTTTTCAGATTACGCATATCTTAATTTCACAAATGAAAATTGCTTTTCAAGCCATAAAGGTCTTTCATAAGTGTGCTCATAAGTACAGGCCCCAGGTCCGAGTTTTTTTGGAAGGGCAATTAGCACCAATCCTAATCCTGAGTTAATTGTGAAGGAAATCAGTAGGTTGCTCAAAAAGGTTTTGAGTAGATGGAAATATAACCAAATAAATAGGACGATTTTCTTATGACCTTGAAAAAGTGATCGCAGTTTGTTTCACAGACCAATGTTTGGCAAGATTCTCCTTATTCCTACCAAGGAAACTCCTAATATGGGCAGTAAACAGTTCGATTGCCCAATCACATTATCACATTTCAAATGACGTCAAAGTGAAACTTTCCAGAAAGTTCTATGAAGAGATGACGTTGTTTGCATCCGCGTTCGCTAGGCCAATTAAAATTTGCGCTCGTTTGTTTTTGTTCGATAAGCCAGTTAAATGTTTTGCATTTTTGTTTACGTGCTGTTTTTACGTTTATTTTTCAAGGTCATGTGAAAGTCGCTCTAGTACTAGGCCTGGTGTTTTTGTGTTTTACTGGCCATTTATAGCTGGCAAAATGAATGATTTTTAAAGTAGCCGACCCTACTGAAAGCTGTCTGTTTGGACACAATGTCAGGGTCTAGAGAGCTGGAGCCCGTTTCTCTAAAGTCTCGATAACTTTTCGGGCCCGAAAAGCCATTTGTGAAACTGCCAACCGTTTGTTTAGGAAAGCCAGTCTTTTAACATGTTTTAAAGGTAACAAAAATAAAAATTACCGTGAAGTTTGACGAGTTAAATGCTCTCCGTTCTTGAAATGCAGAGGGAATTGTGACACCCGAAAATGGCCTGTAAAGTTTCGGGACTTTTGAGAAACGGGCTGTTTATTTGAAAGTCCCGAAAACGTTTTGGCTCGATGTCATTCAAAAACATTGATGAACATGTTTTATTTTAAAGGATGGAAATATTGTCATCAAGAATGTTCAGTTTGAGGATGGTCCTTTGGGTCATCGAGAACTTGCAATTAAATGGAAAGAATTGATATGCTATCAAAGGATAGAGGTATTTTTTTCAAATCATTTTTACATTCTGAAGTATGCATTTGCCAATTTTAATATGACGCAAGTTGGAAGTTGAGAGAGAAGATATAAGGGACTCAAGGTGAAGCCAAAAGCAATTCTAGCAGTATCAGCAAGTAGTACAAAGTCATGCAGCATGCTTAGTTCGCTATAGCATTGCAGTTACTTTTATACTAATTATGTTTTAAAATAACCTGGCTCTCACTAGGTTATTTCAGGTCCGCCAGCAAAGCTTAAGATTCTTGATTTGGATCTCTCTGAGGTTTGTAGGAACAGCTATTTTTTGAATATCAGATTAAGGCAATTTTTGATGTGATAAAAATGACGAGATTTCTCTTTTTTTATTAATCAATAAACAGATTTTCTGTTTCAACATAATTTAACTTAGCAAAGAATAATTAACATAATTGAGCAATATGATTCTATCAATCAAACGTGATGAAACATCAATAAAGACGGCTAACAATGGTGGTCCTATGGAGGGAATCACCTACCTATAGGACTTTTGTTGAGGGAGGAAAAGCAGAGTACCCGTAGCAGGGTCGTACATCTCATTGATCCAGATCCATAGCTTGCAATCAAGAAGAGATGGTTTCCCTTCGCCTGTGCTGCATCTCGGCATAGGCGCTAGTTGTTGATAAGGATGATGATTGATTGGAGGTTAATACTCGCGCTGCTGCACTATCCTCACTTTCCCAAAGTGTTAAATTTTGACAATTGCACCAAGCTGACACCAAGGATAGGTGCACTGAAGAAAGAGCACAAGGGTGCTGGTAAAGCAAACGTTCAAGTGAAGCTACGATCCTCGCAGTTGTGATCGCAATTTTTGCAATTGCGTAGAGAAGCCCGAAAATTTCAGGACTTCAACGGGGTTTGAACCCGTGACCTCGCGATACCGGTGCGACGCTCTAACCAACTGAGCTATGAAGCCACTGACGTTGGGAGCTGGTCAGTTGCTGGGTTCTAATGTTCCCGCGAGGAATGAATCAACGATGAAATGATGTATGAAATGAATCATATATTGAACTGCGGGGATCATCACGTCAGTTAGCACTTATTTCATTTTTATTAATTTTCTGTGTCTATGTTAGCCTGTCCAGTGTAAATAAATCATTACAGAAAGCTTGGAAAATATCTTCATGTGATTAATATAAGTATCTTGTCATCAGCGAAATGCTGAATCACAGATCTGAAGTGGCAATTACATTTTCCTCTCTTTGTCTTGCATCCTAAATGTGTTACTTTCTTGTTATTTCAAACAGCCCCTTTGTGTGTTTAATGAGAGCAGAATGCCACATCCCGTCACCGTTCAACTGTGTGATAAGCTTGGAAATGCTTCAGATGAGGAGAATGTCAAAGTTGTGCTCAATTATGATCGAGGACTGAATGTATGTAGATATAACGGGGACATGAAGATCTATCACGACGACGTCAGCGGGAACTTCACTGACCAGAGCTCAAGTTCTATTAAAAACGAGAACTCACGAAGATAAATTCTAATTGTCTCCCTTACTTCGAACGCAGCTTTCCAAATTCCATATTTCGTTAGTTGCTATTTCGGCTAGTTTGTGGGATATAAATGTGCTGGAGCAATGACGAAAATAACTGAACAAGCTAACTTGTCGTTCTTGATGGGGATTCATTGTTTTCGTTGACGTCGGGCGTGTTCTTACGTCTTGAGGTCTCTATTAATAATCCATAGATTTTATTTCTGGCTCTGCTCTTAACGTCCTTGACTTACCCCAGCGAGAACCCATGAAATGACTTTACGCAGGATGAGCTTCCACTGACTTTTTTTTTTTTTTGACTTCAATCCATTTCCTTCCGTGTTATATGAAGCAGCAGGAAAAAAATAGTGCACCAATCCTTGGATTGCACTCACGTGACTAGACGGCCATGTTGGTGTATTGAACAATGGCAAAATGTCGCTCGCTTTTGGCATGATAATTGGAAAAACCTTAAATAACAATGACCACAACCAGGCTTTCTGAGCCCGCGAGACCGAGCACCACCAGGAAACCATTGTTTTTAACGCAAACTGCTGGTCAGCAACCTGGTTCAGGTCATTGCTGTCTATGATCTTCCTAATAATCGAGCCAAAATCCCAAAATACTTCGCTACTGTTCGACGCCGTGACGTCATTTGCAAGCCAAGGATACAGTAACTGTTCTTGGATAAAGGAAACTATAGCGTTGTTTTAGTTTTGTCTCCGTTGATACGAAGTCGTTTTTTCAGTTCTTAGAGTCAACTTAAAGAAGGTGCCTACTATTGTTATTGCGCATACGTTCTGCGCATCTCCAGATACTCGGATTTCCTATCGGTAGTGCTTACTTATGCAGGGATATTTTTTGCGCGGTTTAAATTTATGCGGAGAAAGCAGAAGTTAGCAAGTGCTCTTGGTATGCAAAAAGAAAATTGGGGGTAACCGTGCATTTTTCAGAGATAATTAAGCTTTAATTTGGAAAGGAACGCCATACATTGCTTCGTATTTTAAAGCTTTTTGCCAATATTGTTGATTAATTTTCTTTGAAAAATGCGTGGTTACCCCCAATTTTCTTTTTTGATTTTAATAACACTTGTTGATATCTGCTTTTCCCGCATATTCATAAAACCGCGCAAAAATACCTTTGAATTAGTAGGCACCGTCCTTAATTTGTTTGAATTTCCCTGTCGAAAGAGAGTTGTTTGTTTCGAAACAGTTGACTCCGACACCAGCTCAACAGAAGACGGATAGCAAAGGGAAAGCTACATTTGGACATCTCACTGTCAGTGCATCCAAGTGAGTAATTCATTGAGTTCAATTCGCCATTTAAAGACATCTATCAGTGAAACCATTTCCTCAATGTTGGAGTCTCTTACCACACCCAGCCAGCCCTTCCCCACCCGATTTAACAAGACCTCTGTTTCCGCCCAGGACTTCTTTACACCCAATTTCCCATGTCTTGACATTAGTCAGTGAAACCATTTCCTGTAATTCGGGGTCGTTTATCCCCTCCCTCCCCACCCGTGACAACGAGACCTGTTGCCGCCCGATGGTTTTGCCACCCCTTTTGCCGATTATGATGGTATCACAAAGGTGGTGATGATTGTGGTGAAGGTAATGATGTGGAAGAGAGGAAGGAATACGACGACAATATGGCTAAAAACGTACTACTCAAGGATACCAAATGCAAATCAGATCTAAGGTGTGTTCGACTATTACGACGAAACAAGACGTACGGCTTTTGTTTTCATGTTCTTATACACCAATTTGAGCAACTAAAACAATTTCTTTTGTCTTTGCAGAGGAATGTATGGAATAAGAATCAAAGCTCTCCTTGGAAGAACGTCTTTAAATGCACCAACTATTAACGTCAGGTGAGCATAATATCTAATCTCTTTCCAAAATCTTTTGACCATGGCCTAAATTTGAACTGAACTTTAAGATTTAGATATTTCGAAGATATTTTTTGCAAGGAACGTAATAAATTGTCTGAAATTGTTTGGATTGAATTTCTTAAGCTTCATCACTCTGATCGGTGATGAGTGGTCATTATTATATTTTTCATCCGAAATTACTCTCGTCTCGGGAAATGATAGGTGTGGTTTTTTTTTTTATTTCAGAGTGGAACCCGACCCTTCAAAAGCTGTGAATCTTTCTGTAACGTTCAACTCCAAGGCACCTTGTGTTGTGGGAGAGTTGTTGCCAGGTTGGATAAGTTGGAATGTATAGAAAACGCTGACCTTACTTCTGTGCTGTTGATTTATTTGGCTCACTTTCGCACTACCGTGCGAAGGTCTATGGACTTGACCCTGACCGGACCAACCGTAAGGGTCTAAAAACCACGACGGCTACGACTACGACAAAGCCACAAAACAATAATATCATTGGTTAAAAGAGCATAAATAATCGTGCAGCACGGATTTTAGCAAGTATGTTTGCGGTCCTCTGCATAAAAGCCTGGCCAAATGCTCGCAACATTTCAACGCAACATCTTGCACCATTGTTGGGCAGAACATGTTGCATACGTTTGGCCACCCTGTTGCGGTATGTTGCAACATATTGGATAATGTTGGATCAAATTTGAAAACGGTCAAATTTTTCGTGCAGCATTTTGGATGTTGCATAATGTTGTACTCGTTTGGCCACGTTCACGCAACATTGTTGCGCATGCGCGCTAGGTCCACTTGCAGTGCGCCAGGGGCCTGTGTCACATAAACATTGTCATGTTGCGCTGGAAATGTTTAGAATGTTGCGTGCGTTTGGCCAGCCCGTTCAACACATGTCGCAACATCGTGCAACAATGTTGCAAGGTGTTGTGTTGAAAATTTTCGTGCGTTTCGCCGCGTGAAGGCCTGGCCAAAACGTATGCAACATATTGTGCCCAACAATGTTGCACGATGTTGCGTTTAAATGTTGTGAACGTTTGGTCAGGCCTTGAAATCACCAAATTTGAGGTTTTGACGACAATGTAAGCATGCAACAGATAATCTTTTGTTCTCTCTTTTCACTCTGAAACCCCTGGTACCAATTTATTTTTAGGATACTTCGCCCATAGTGTAGGACGTGAGCGGGACTGAATAATTGCGAAAGCCTTGTGAAAGAGCCAAGTTATATTTTTAGGGGACGTTTTCGTCGAACGTCACCGTCGTTGATCTTATAAAGTCCCTATTAGGTGGTTTGCAACCAATCTCGTGAGACACAGATAACAATGAGTGATCTTTTGGTTTCGTCCACCAACATGGCGGCGATGACGTCACGTGAAAACCACTTATAGGGACGACGAGAACGTTATCTAAAAATATTATTTCCCGTTATTATAATAATTTTGCGATTACCCCAAGTCATTCGGCATGGAAAATGTGTATCAACATTCCAGAAACAAAATTGGTATGAACGGTGTAGATGTTTCGAGAGAAAGTTGAAAAATTATCGTCAGATCTCGCGTCCTCCAAATAACGTCAAATGCGATGGAGGTTAACTATCAATAGAGTTATTTCAGTAGAGTTATGACTTAGAGTTACAGTTAACGACTGCCAAAATCCTGAATTCAGGATTTTGGAAACTTTACTCCAACTCTACGACATAACTCTATGAAAATAACTCTAAGAATAGCTGTACCCAATGTGATGATCATTTCACGTCGTTGTCAGGACGAGAACGGCAAAGAAATATATCAAAATGTGAAAGGCACGTGCGGAGCGTTCAAAACTATTGGTTTTTTTTTTCTAATTAAACCTATTGTTTTGTGCCGTTCTCGTAGCCGTCGTCATCTTCCATAGTCACTTCTGCACTCAACAGCCGTTTGTCCGGCTGCCGGGGTCTGAACCCTTCCGCTCGGTACTGCAATGTTTTAGTAACTGAGCCAATCAGCGATGTCACGATGCTGTTCTAACTCTCTATTGGTTATAACTACAGCTGTGTCAGCGCATGTCGTAGGAGAGGATGATGCTGTCATGAAACTGTCAAGTTCTAGAGATATAGTTTTAAAGATATGGCACTCAACGGACGGACCAGTATCAGACAAACCTCCTGCCAGGGTAAAGCATAAAGACTTAAAATGGCTGCATTAATGGATATTAAATTTCGTAAAAGAGATCATTTCAGTGCTCTTTAGATATTCAGTCTGATGGAGAATAAATTAAAGATCATGTCTTTGAAATTCGGATATAAAGTGATTTTAACTTGGAATGATTATCAAGTTAAGGAAACAACCAAGGAGTCCTAATTCAGTGTGAAAAAGATCCAGCTTTGAACGGAGCTCCAATTGACGACAATGAGAATTTCATAGCTCAGTTGGTTAGAGTGTCGCACCGGTATCGTGAGATTACGGGTTCAAACCCCGTTGAAGTTCTGAATTTTTCAGGCTTCTCTACGCAATTGCTAAATTTGCGTTCATAACTGCGAAGATCATAGCTTCACTTGATAAAATCGAGTTTATAAAAGTCTAATTGCCAGGGTAAAAATGACGAAAGGGAAAGACCTCTCGGAGCTGAGTAGAAAACCAACTTCAACCCACGTGACAATGACTCTGGGAATCAAACTCGAGCCTCGTTTGTGGAAAAAGGCGAGTGCTCTCACCACTGCAGTGCCAATCTTGCTTACGGCCCTCTAATTGCTATACTTACATGTATTATTACATTTCCAAAGGCCACAACGTTGTATCCATCAAAGCCGAAACCAACCGATAAGGACGGAGAATTTTACTTCAGGTATGTATCATTTGTCAAACGCCGGCTTGCCGTTTCACGTTTCTCGTAAAATGGAGTGAAGTTTGTGACCTTAGCTTCGCTTGACCCACGGCAACTCGGAATGGACTCCGACTGTTAATTTCGAGTATTCAGTTAACAAAGAAAACACTTTAAGTCTTTTAAACATTTTCTGTTGAAAAAGACGCTGTATAAAATGAAAATCCTTCCCTTTCAATTTTGGCAAGTTTCGATGAAGCTGTTTTGTGAGTCAATAGAGAGTCAACGTGAGTTTGTGAAGAAAATTGCGGTAAGGAGTCAGTTATGAACGATCTATAATCATGAAATCTGATTTTTCCTTGTTTGACTTACCGGAGAATGGTTTTGAGGTTCTTTTTTTTCCACAAACAACTTGTTATGTAGAAGAAGAACGAAAATAAAATTGTACGTGAACGGCAAACGCGAAAATGCCTACTTTCACGTAGAAGCGGCAACAGGTAAACGCGGAAAATGGCGGGAAAATCATGGTCACGTGGTCACTTTTGCCGTTCGCGTTTCAAGTGAGCGTGATGCTAAATCTATTAGAGGAGATTTAGAACACGCGCATCACGTTCACGTGAAACGCGAACGGCAAAAGTGACCACGTGACCATGATTTTCCCGCCATTTTTCGCGCTTACCTGTTGCCGCTTCTACGTGACCCGTAGAAGTGACCGTAAAAGTGACCCGTTTTTCGCTTTTCCCGGTTGCCGCTTACCGTTTCTACGTGAATGTGGACATTTTCGCGTTTGCCGTATACGTGAAATTTTCTTCTCGTTTTTCTTCTAAAACATAGCAAGTTGTTTGAGGAAAAAGGAATCCCAAAACAATTTTCCGGTAAGTAAAAAAAAAAGGAAAAATTAGGTGTCATCGCTCTAGATGGTTCGTAACTGACTCCTTATCCGCAATTTTCTTTAAGAACTCACGTTGACTCAGAAAACAGCTTCATCGAAACTCATTCATAGCATCTTTTTCTACAAACAACGTTTAAAAAGACTCCTAGTTTTTGTTTTTTGCTAACGAAATACTCGGGATTAACAGGGTTCATTCCGATTTGCCGTGGGTCACACGAAGCTAAAGTCACGCAAGCCTCACTTCACTTTACGCGAAACGTCAAAAGTCAAGTCGACGTTTCCCGTTTCACGTAAACCTGTTGCCAAGTCTTTCTATTATCGTGTGTAGGCTGCTGCTTGTCATGTGATAAAAGATACCACTAGCTAACTGGTAAAAATCTAACAAGTTTCTTTGAGTTTTGGAAAACACAACTTTTCTGTTCGATGTTGAACAACCAGTAAACGGTTCAGCGGGTAAAATGCCCTCTAATGGGTTAAAACATGACATTTCTAAGTCTTTTTTTTTCGTAAAGCTGCGAAAGAATTTCAGCATTTTCAGTGGTAGACTGGTCGGTCATTATTGTAGTTTGAGACTGAAAAGCATTTTTTTCCCCGGCGCGCTTCAGTGTTTTCGTCATAACCAAATAGTAAATGGGTAATTGACCAATCAGCGCGCGCTTTACTTTTGTTACGTTGTAATTGTTGTTCGACGTATCTCTGATATAGAGTAAACTTTCGCATGACTGTGTTCAAATGCGCTTGGCAACAACTCCAGGAATTAACCTAGCTCAAGTCAATTGACAGTTCGAGATGGAGAAAAGCGTGAGAAAACGAAGTACCCTAGAGAAATCCTCGTTGAGAAGAGTTTGGTACTAATAATCATGCTATTGTGTAGCAGCTCTTATAGCTTCATTTTGAAAACCGAAAACAAGACACGACTTAAACGTGAGAGTAAGAAAAGCTGCTGTAATACCAAATGATAACCAAGTTACAAGAGCTGCTACACTAGTCTCCACTACTGATAACGCTGTGCTGTTGTTGCCTTCTACTGATTGCACAATGTCGTTGAGCGTCGTTTATCTGTGTCCTGCCGGTAGGGATCTCAAGGTGCCAGACTTAGCAGGAGCCTATTGCATGGTGGTGCAGTTTGGGTCCGAAGGACAAGTGACACTCTCAAGTAAACCGGTAAGAGCTCCTCGTTTGCACAGCGGGAGACTTTTTGCGCTTTCTTCTTGGGACTGTTGTGGTTGCTTTTGGCGTTTTGGATTATCGGAATTACTGGAATAAGGCTTTACAAGAGAATCAGTTTTTAGTCGACGCAGTGGTTGTTATAAAGGTAACCTGAGAATTAACAGATGTATACGACTTAATTAAGTCGTTTGGTGGGCTGCGTACGATTTTCGCCCCAAACTAATGTTTTTAAAAAAGTCTGTTCAAGTGCTGGGTATAAAGGAACGGCACGGCAAAAAATCTGATGCTGCAAACTTAAATTACAAGGTCTTAATAAAATCCTCTCTTTAAAAGTAGTTTGCGCCATCCTGTCTCTTATCGGTCGAAAGCTCTTGTGGAAATAGCGAATTCAGTCCTTGGAAACGGCTAAAAAGCCTATGAAATGAGAATCGGGGGTCTTACCTTGTTAAGAAAAGCAAGAGCCGAAGGGTCTTGAAATCCTCCTTTTGAACTCGTTGTTGTTGAATTCTGAGTAAACCTTTATACTGATTATTCCAAAAGCAGAATAAGTATTAAAAGAATTGTTGAGAGGAATATTCCGAGATATCCCAAACCACAGTAGGGTGCCAAAGGAATGGTATGGTCTTTGTTGCAGATGACGTTCACAGCGAAAGCTGGGATGCCTGTGAAGCTTGAACCTGAATCGATTCCTGCCACTCCCACAGTATCCAATACACAGAGAAGTAACAGCAGACTTTTAGTCAAAACTCTCAAGCTCCAGCTCAAGGTAACTGTCTTTTTCTGGATGGTGAATGTTCAATACAGCTGAATTATGAGATTCATAGTACAATTCGCCGACGTGACAAAAAAGTCCCCCAAAGCCGACGAACCTCTTGTATTAGTGTTGTCACCTGGCGTCCTCAGTCACAACCGCGCCTGATAGAGATTAGTTGAGGGAAGAGCCAAACCCGGGGGCAAAAAAGGAATGGGAGATATGTCGAATGGGTGGAAACCACAAGGTGGCTACTTATGCAAATAAGACATCTATGTGAAGAAAAGATACATTCAAATGAAGCTATGATATTACAATTGCGTAGAGAAGCCTGAAAAATTAAGGACATCGATGGGGTTTGAACCCGTGAACCCGCAGTTCACATATGATTCATTTCATATAACATTTCATATATACCAGTTCATATATGATTCATGTCATATACCATTTCATCATTGATTCATTCCTCACGGGACAATTAGAACCCACAAATGACCAGCTCCCAACGTCAGTGGCTTCATTGCTCAGTTGGTTGGAGCGTCGCACCGGAATCGCAAGGTCACGGGTTCAAACCCCGTTGAAGTCCTGAATTTTTCAGGCTTCTCTACGCAATTGTAAAAATTGCGTTCATAACTGCGAAGACCATAGCTTCATTTGATTTCATATCCGCAGTTCATATATGATTCATTTCATATACCATTTCATCAAAAGATACATTCACAGGTATATCACAGCTTAAATGTTAAGGGAAAGGGGGGGGGGGGGCGTTTGTAAGATGACACCCATTGAGAATGGTGTTCTTATTACCGTTGAGGTACGAAGGACTCCTTTATGACATCTTCGCAAATAGGAACACGCAGAGGAGAAAGCAAGGGAGCTATCCTCTTTCCTGCCCTGGCATGCGCACAGCTTTCCTTCGCTTTGTGTTGTACAGGCTTGTGTTGTAGTTCACTGGTAAACAGTGGTTTAACTTGCATTAATTTTCGGCAGGATAAGTTTGACAATCTGACTGGTGAGACTTTGAGAGGGAAAGTGGTAATAAACGTGAGCTCCTCTTCGGAAGGAATTGACGAGATTCCCGCATTGGCTGGCAATGTGTACTCCATGGAGGTTCCTCTTGTAAAGGGTGTGGCCACAGTACAAAACCTACTCATGCAAGAAAACACTGCCGGAAAGGATGGACAGGAATATTTACTAAACTTCAGTGCTCAGATCCCTGCTAATGCATCGCTTCATCCTATTCCCCCATTCACGCTTGCTTTTCTATTCTACAATGGTGAGACGTCTCTCTCGTTTATTGATAACACGGCTTAAAAGGAGTTTACTCTAAGCGTATGTATAACCGTACTAATCCGTCTTCCATTCGGGGAAGCTGCCACTTCGATGTTCAGTAACTTAAACATTTCTTACGACGTTCTTCTAAGGGACAAAAAGGCAAAGGGTACACCATCGGCCTCCGCAAACGAAATCTACCGAAATGTTAAATGTTGACCATGTAATGATGCAAGTATATACAGGCATTTTGATTTTCGATTATAATCCTTTGCGTGCGCTTTGAGTGTTCTTTCAGATTATTGAGTTCCGGTAACACTTTTTTTCACTTTGCGCTTTCGTGTAATCGTTTGTTCCTTTTCTTTTTTCACTTTGTTTTCTTCTTCTTTTTTACTCGGCAAGACGTTCGGAAACAGCAACAGATGGCGCAGTTGACAAAAGAGAGGGATCATCTGTTTGAAACCATCCGCACTTACCGTCTGCTGTTTGAAACAACACACCAACTTATCAACGAGATGCAAGGTTCAGTGCACTTTCTTTCTTAAACTTAATGCTTCATTTTCAAAACTGCTGTTAGAACACGAACATTCAAAGAGCGTTTTCGATATCAAGGGTACCTGTTTCAAACGACAACGGGATCCACGCGGGTCAGTTTTTGTGAAAGTCACGCTTTTCGCGCCTTTGTTGCCACTAGAGAGCTTTACATTCTACGACGAGGACGAGAACGAGTACGAGTTTTGACTGCCCGTTTATAGCGAAAACACTAAGGAAATTTATAACCCGTACGCTTAATCTTACTCTTTGCTAGCAGTATAGGTTGCTCAGTTATTCTTATTGCTGGTAAGTGAGCCTTTTTCTCATCAAAAAATGCTAAAATTGCTACCGTGTTGTTGACTTGTTTTGATTCGACGACATTTTTGCAAAATCTCGTACTAAAATGACGACGGCATCACGTTTTTCCCGCCAAAGTGACGCTGGTTTGCGCGCGCTCACTGTTGGTCTGTGAGAAAATCTCGTACTCGTAGTCGTTCTCGTACTAGAATCTAAAGCTTTCTATTGTCTTTAAAGGGACAGTTTCACGGTTTTGCGCATGTCCAAGCTTTAGCGCTAGCAGTTGTAAATTTTACGGTTTCTTACTGAACCAGATGATGTTAATTAAACACAGAGAGTATTAAAGCAATCAGTCATACCATATAGAGTCGATATCTTTTGTGGAAACAATAACCAGTTTAAACAAGAAAACGTACTATAAAGAGGGTCGCTTAGCGCTCTGCTTTTCGAATTCATTCAAGTACGATTTATTGATTGATTATACAAGATGGTAATCAACAAACAGCAACACGGAGACGGAAGCCCTAGAAGATATTTCGAACGCGAGAAAAAGAACGACAGACAACATTTTATTACATATTACGGACACATTGCCATAAGGGGCTTTTTTATTACACAAATAGGCCATTCCCGAGTTCAAGCCTGCCTCATCTTCAAAGCGAGTCTAAGTGCAAAGTTTTTGTTATGAAAATTAGTTTTCATTCATATGTAGAGTAGAGCTAATTACCATTACAAAGACTTCGCACTTAGACTCGCTTTGAAAAGGAGGCAGACATGAACTCGGAAATGGCCTATTATCGCAGAGCTCTGTTGCGTCTACGGTTGATTGATAAAATCATTTGCATGTGCCTAAGCCACCACTCCTTTTATAGTGCATCTTCGTGTTTAAGAACCTGGATGGCCTGAAGCTACTGTAAATACCATTTTTCTAAGAAGCTAATTTGCCTAACTTGAAAAAATCTAGGTTCTTATATGCGGTTGCTTACTGTATTTCACTTTTCAATTTTAGAGATAGACGTTAGTGTTTTGTTTGCTGTTTTAGTTTCAGTACACGAAGCGTCCTTACAAGAACAAAAAATGAGAGGAGAGCTCAGGAAACAGAATGTAGCAGCGAGCAGTTTGGCTTCAGTAAGTCATCCAACTCGAATTAGAAAACGCTTACGCGAAAGAGCAGGGTGCGCTGTAAACGGTGAAGAACCCATAGTCAGCTGCTTTAAGAGCAAACTTAGTGCGCATGCCCAGAACAGACGAATCTCAGTCACAGTCATAATGATCTCATCTGAAGGTCTGTAACTTCAGCACCTATTCTCTAAGTCGTTTTGCTTTTGAGTTAATCGGATTTTTAAAGCTATGTTCGGTTTGTAGGTTTCTGCGGTAACATCATTGATAACTGAACTCTCAAGAAAAAAAGACCAGATTTCCATGACACCGCGGAGACAGTGTTTGTTACATCCGGGACCTCGCGGAGACACCGGCATACTTGGAAAGGTTAGTAGGGATCTGGGCTTACTGTAAAGATGCGGCTGACCTTGTCATCATCCACAGTGCTTCTCTCTTTCATCTAAACCGTATACCTGAATGGGTTGTTGTTGATAACAAACTTGCAACATCAAATCAGTGTCTAGAAAGGAGCTTTCCGTGCCTGGACTCCAACTCTTGATCAGAGGTTTGTCCAATACAGCTGTCCTCATTTGGGCTTACAGGGTTCGTGCTGCGCCTTTAAATCCTTGAAAAGCCCTGGAATTTAATTTTGAACTACAAGGGCACTTGAAAAGCCCTTTGAAAAAAGGATTTGGTGGGAAAGTGCTTGAAAACTCCTTAAATTTTTGCTTGGGTGAAAATTGTTGAGTTTGTTTGCATCATGGCGAAGTTAGAGACATTTCAAAAATTAGCCCAAATTTGAGTACTGGGGAAAGATTAAATGCAAACCGTATGATGCCTGTTTGTGCACTTAACTCACAGGAAGTGGGAAGAATATCAAGGAAGAAATCTTCACACAAACACTCCTTGAAAACTCAATTTCTGGTTCATGAAAACTCCTTGAAAACCCCCGAATTTAATATACAAAATCCAGTATGAACCGTGGCTTATATATTGGTGATATATCTATCCACGTTCTATTCACCGCAGTTTTCAACAGTGAAAGTTCGCGGGGTAGTGAGATTCCTATCTCGTGTTATTGCCAACGTCACAAAATGCCCCTCGAAGTCCAGCCGGAAATACATGTTCTTAAGCCTGAAGCGACACTAGGATCAATGGAAAGTTCAGTGCATCTTATATGTATCAAATTTAAGTATGTACCTTGATCTTGGCCGCCTATTTCAGTACTGAATGTATTTATTGCTTTTATTATTCAACTTCACATGGATGAAATTTAGATAGATGGATTATTTATTGACAAATACTTTGGCAGCCAATTGGCTGAATTGCGTATTTACAGTTTTAACTATAGTAAATACATGTATATACTAATCATTGACAAAATATTTACACATGATAAATAGGGATGTTAAAACTATGCCACGTTATGTTCCAGACACGAGCTCATTAAAAAAGTATTTCTAAAACGGTCTGTTTTACATTTCTTTATATCAAAGCGCTTTTTACGTCTCAGCGAATAAGTTTGTTTGTTTGTTGCGGGCAAACTGATTTTTTTCGTCATTTAAGATGGAATTAAATGTCTTTTTATATAGAATTAATGAGAACAAGGAAATGCCACTGACCTAATTTTGTTCCTTGAGGGACTCCTGGTGGTACTGATCCCCTTTCGGAGAAACAAACCTCAGCGAGTTTGACGCGCTGGGAACGATGCGATAGGAAATCTATAATCCAGTTGACTACTGGAATGGGAATATCTAATTCACTTAGTTTGGTTACTGAGACCCTGTGGTCAATCAAGTCGGAAGCTTTCTTGTTGTCAAACATTAGAACTCTAGAAGTTGCTTCATTTCCATGTGTCCCCTTTGCCCAGTTGTGGATCATATGGATCAGCGCTTGGGTAGTTGAAGATTTAGGCACTGTGCCATACTGGTTTGGATCTAGCACCTTCAGAACCGCGGGCCTTACAAAACCACACACAACACAGTCCTCTGCAACTTTCGACAGACACGCTGTTAAGGAGATTGGTCTGTGGTCTTTCTTCACTCATTAGAGTACAAATAACATCCCAGATAGACTAGAAATGTCATAGAAGGAGTACAAATGTCTTATGGTAATCCATCTTGAGTTTTTTCGATATTAACGTCTGAAATTTATCAGGATATAAAGCTCATTTACGTGACGTTTTATTGGTGTTTTGATAGGCTGTCAGGCGCATGAATTATTAATGAGTTAAAATATATATATATATATATATGTAGCGCATCTCTTCACGCACGCCTTCACGTTCCCGACATATTGCTCGCCAAAGCGTTCAATAAGATTTATTTCATGATTTCCTTTACTCGTCCCGGTAGGTCGCCCATTTAGCTCAAGTGGTGGATGATGACGTAGCACGAGTGTTATCGTGGCACATGGCTTCTGATATGGACTGTGTTGTTACTCTCACCACTGAAAAGGTTAGTCGCATTGGCCAGTTAGAAGCGTTAGTCTTAAAGAAGTCAGTGATCGCAGCAATGGAAAACCAAAAGGATTGCCGCTGGCAAATAGGCCATTTCCGAGTTCATGTCCGCCTCCTCTTCAAAACGAGTCTAAGTGCGAAGTTTTTCTGATGAAAATTAGTTTTCATTCATATATATGTAAAGTAGAACTAATTACCATCACAAAAACTTCGCACTTTAACTCGCTTTGAAGAGGAGGCAGACATACTCACATATCTTCTGTTGACGCAAGTTCGTAAGACAGAAGTGTTTCGTTGCCTTCTCTCCGCGTCAGCGTCGAAGAGAAAGATTGATGTGCTATCATTATCAGTCTGTCGGGCATTGTGACGTATTTTGCGGGCTAAAATGTATTTCAACCCGCTGAAATAAAACTAGGAAAAGTATGAAATTTTGAATTAATTTCAACATTTACAAAAGAGCCTTAACTTTCCTTTCATCTCTTACAATTTATCAGAACTCAAATGGCAAGATTTTGTAATTTCTAGCCGGCTTTGATGGATGGTGTGTTTTCATTGACGGAAAATATAAGCTGTTCAACTTGTAAACACTCGCGTGATTGTTCAGACTGTTTTGTTGTTTGTTTTTTTAAGTTTTTTTTTTTCAATGTCCTCCAAAGTGATAAGTAATGGTAGTAGGACTGAGTGGAATCCACTTCGGTCTGTGATCATACTAGTGATAACAAAATCGCGGGAGTCCGATTTGTTTATCACGAGTATGCGCGATTACAGACCGAATTGGACGACACGAAGTCCTCTTACCAATTAATCACAGAAATTACAATTTCCGAGAAAAGTAGAGCCAAGTTATGAATGAAAGGGAAAATTTGCATTAAAAGACTGACAAAGGAGGCGTAAATGTTTTTAATGTCGCTCTGAAAGAAAGCAAGCCCCAATTTAGGAGTCTGTACACAGTGTTTATGGTGATTGAAACCAAGGTTGTGATTGGTTGATTTAAACTACAACTTTTAATGTGATTGGCTTATTAAACTGTCCGATAACAACTTGGCAAGTGAATGAGTGGAAAATAGGAATTTCTTTAAACCAATCACAATCGAGGGAATTGTAATTTTTATGATTATAATGGTGATACAGTGTACGTTCTTGGGCATAAATGTCTTTTGGGCCCTTCTCCGAGGTTATTAGTCTGGGTCGGGCCCAAAACATATTTATGCCCGCGAACATAAACGCTATTGTTCTGACACTGCCACTGGCTGTTTTGTTCTTCAGGCTAAGCAAGTGTACCGTGATTCAAATGGTCAACAACAAGTTCTTCCCTTGGATTCCATCTTTAGACGGAGTTTACCCGAATGGAACAGGTGTGAACCGTCTGGGTACTCTTAATTTTCAAGGACGGCTTTCAAGTGCACTACGGTGCTTTTAAATTCAGTAAAGGAAGATTCTAGGACTGCTCAGAGAATCCTTGATGGTGAAACAACTTGCTTTCATCTTGGCGGTGATGATTTAGTCTGTTTACTCTGTTTTAAGTAATTCCACAAATCAAGCAGCTGATCGACTTGACCCTGTACATTCCGAGTACCGGAAATTCATTTGATGTTGACTGTTGCTTAGCCGGTGAGCTTATTTAACCAGATTTCATATGCTTATCGTCAGTGATCTAAACATGGTTTTGGTAACTTCCGGGATGGATCCAGCGTGAGTCGTGTTCTAAACAGCTGTTACGTTTCTTCCTTCAGTAGAGCCTTCTCCAAAATGGCGGCCGAAAATTCGAATAAGCTTTAAATCAAAAACATATACAAGCACTAGAAAGACAGCCTTTACTTTAGCAACCCTGTGAAGTTTCAGCGTATCTGGTGTAATATCAGCTGAGAAAATGTAAGTTGAAAAAGGAAAAATTTACAGACGTTTGTATCATACAAACGTCTGTAAATTTGTCAAATTCTAACTTACGTTTTCTCTGCTGATATGACACCTCATACGCTGAAACTTTGCAGGGTTACTAAAGTAAAGGTACTCCTTCTATTTCTGGTATCGATTTTTCATGCAGTTCAATTTTAACTCCGTCAAATCCTTTGCCGCAATTTTGGAGAAGTGGCAACCCTGAAAGAGCGCTTAAGGAGAGCAATGTCACAGCTCAATGTCTTTGACGCGGGTATTGGTTTAATTTTTGTCTTTTAGACCCCTGCCTCATGTACGCGGTGGTCAAAGTAGATCCAACCCTTCTGGCAACCCTGTGTATGCAAGAGATATGCTGCTCTTTCCAACAGAGGCTGATAACTGCAAGCTAGGTAATGATAAGTCATTTTTTACTTCGTGATTGAAACGTGTGTGCGTCAATTCAAAACTGAAACGGCTCGAAGAAATGTTTCGGTGTATGCGGCAAGGCTGAATGATTAGGGTGCCGTGTTAATAGGCTCTTAATATTTTCCCCACCCTTTACCCCCCCCCCCCCCCCACCCTTTCCACCCCTCACCCACTGGATTCTTGATTTTTCTTTGGTTGTTCCGACGTCAGCTACTTGTGCGCTGGCTTTTAACAAAGGTCCAACCACTTTGGTTTCTTCAAGTCACTGACTGCTGTTGTGATGCATTTATTTTCGGTGGTGACCAAACCTAAATAAACAATCCAGCTGAACAGGAGTTCTTTCAGGTCCTTGTAACTGAATTCAGTTTGTCGGTGTTTTTGTTCCTTCGTAGCCAGCGTAGTTTGCAACAAACCGCCAGCTTCGCAGCTATGCCTTCGAACAAAAAAAATCAATGTGCTCGTGATAAGATCGCTCAAGAAATAGTGCGTAGCACTTGTCATCGTCTTGCTATTTCCTTCATGCTATCGTCAGTAACTTGCGCACTCTTCAACAGAAACAAAGCACATTTGTTCTTTTCATTTGGCGAATAGAGACCCGTCTGATTCGTGTGACACCGTGCGACATAAAAGGATTAAGACCATTTCCTCATCATTGCTCGTTTATTGAGAAAAGTATGACCACTTTTCCCTCGTTTGAAGCCAATAAAACAACGCGATGTATTTTGAACGATATTGGAGACTAAATAAAGTGGAAAAGTGTGTTGAGGTGATAGGCATGTTAAGAATGTTTATGCCTTCGAGGCTGTTGTCAGAAAGGTGCGATTACTCGTGCGTCGTGCAAGTGATATTGCACTAAAGGTCGCATTTAAATCAAAGTAAAGTGTCTTCATTGGTTGAAACCTGTTTCTTTTTGTCCGTAGTGTTTGGCATGTTGCTCGGGGATACATTGATACTTGATGACCTTGACTGTGCTAATAAATACAGGCAAGAAGTAAGTGGTATCCTTGAGCACAACTTGTATGTTTACTTTTTATCTTCCCTTCATCATTGATTAGAATAAAGAAAGCTGTTTTGTTGCAGAATATCTATCACCTAAGCGAGTACTGGATTGAAATGTGGGTATTGACTAGAACTGCATCAGTCGCATAGTCAAATTTCAAATAACCACATATCAAGGCTGCTGCCTAAGAAAATTTTAAAGGGGCCCTCAGAGCTAAACGCTGAGAACTTAGGAGCCCAACATGTGAAGTGAAAGGTGTTGCTGTGAAAAATTAAGGCGCCCAGAGCTATTCTTTGGGAGCCCCAGGCTACCGGGCTCCTGTTAGGCAACAGCCTTGCATATGACTCGTAACTGCCTCGAGCAATCACATCAATATCTATCATAGCGATTTTTTTTTCATGTTAAACTCGAGTTTGAATTTATTATTATTTTCTACAGGTTGTGAAATACACGCACTGTCCCACGATTTTAACAAGATGCGGAGATCGCATCAGAAGTAATGGTATGGCGCCTGCAGTGTTGTTCTTAATTATTTGGTTTTATCAACGGAGTTGATAATGTAAATTGGCCACCGTACAGAGATTCTAAAAGCTGACGTTTCGAGCGTTAGCCCTTCGTCAGAGCGAATCCTGACGAAGGGCTAACGCTCGAAACGTCAGCTTTTAGAATCTCTGTACGGTGGCCAATTTACATTATCAACTCCGTTGATAAAACCAAATTTTTGTATACTACTTCCCCACCGACGCAGCACCACAGTTTAGAAACTACCCCTTCATTCATTTGTTCTTAATTAACTCGTGAAGAACTGTTTGCGCCTGTCAGTTAGTTCAAATGCTCTGGACAATGGTGTAAATTAACGAAAAGAAATAGGATATTTCTGTTAAGATTCAACCGCCATATGATACACAAGTCAAATCAGAAAAGCAGTATCATTGTGTTCGAAACAATTTCTAATGCTGGGTATGCTGTGGTCCTGTGCATAGTGTTAGCTTCAGTAAGTCGTTCGTCTGCTTTTCAGCGCCATCTTTAATTATGTCATACGTGCATATATCAGTTTTGATACGTCATTTGCGCAAACGACGGTCGCTCACCCCGTGATTGTTTGTATGGAGTCAATTTGCAGCAACACTCTGATTTTTGGAAAGAAACGTTTTTAAGATATAAGTATTTGTACGAGTTTTTTCCCCAGAGTCTCGAGATGATGCCTTCTGTTTCGGACTAGATTTCAAAAATTTTGTTTTTTGTGACGTCATCACCACTTTGCTCTAAACTTTCCACTTTTAGCCACATTCCACAAGCCTCATACTTTCGATGGACGTTCTTACACAAATGTATCGTGCTGGCATCTCGGCTCGTCTTCTGAGTTCTCCCAACGAACGCACTTTCTAATCAATTATTACCCCTAGTTATAGAAGTGTATCGTGTTTACACGAATTTTACACCCTGAATTTCATCCCCGCGCTGAGGACTGGGATGAACACAACAGTTACGAGCAAATGAGCAGATACCGAGACGAAACTCAACGCGGGGCGAGTTTCTTCCCGGGATGAAATCCCTCATCTAACTGCGCCTAAGTCTTGGCGGCACGTGCATTCGTACACCCGCAGTCTTCTCTCGGCTTGAATGGATTTGCATTTAAGGCGTTAAAATATTAATGTTTGAGCATCTCCAACGAAATTAACCTCTTTACCTTGTTTGACAAATTCAAACACGAACTTGAAATTTTTCATATATTTTGCATTTTTCCGAATGCGAATGTGAGACGCCGCGATGATTCTTGTAATGTACATCTTAAAGGCTCTTCACAAAACAAAACTTAATCCGCGTTCGAGTTGGGTTTGCTCTTTTCCTTTAATGCGTTGGCTTGCTTCAATTTAGCGGTGATTTGTTGTGGTTTCGCATTCTTTTCAAGGTAAATTCGGTGGACTTCAAAATAAAGCTCCTCAGTTGGAAAGGATGCGTGGAGCAGTGTTCGCTGCTCCGCTGCCGGAGGCATTTCATTCGCTCACAACGCAGATCGGTCAGTATTGCAACCACTCTCTTGTGTGTATTGATTGTAGTGTTCTTCGTCTCCATCGCATCCACTCGTTTTTCCAACCGTCAGTGTAGTGTAATCACTTTGTGAAAGCACCTAGGATAGGATAGGTTCGATACCTCTCTTCTCTCGTCATTGAAATGTTCACTAATATTTCTTACCATTTAATTGTCTTTACAGAGCAATTGCAAGCATACAAAGTGTCCTTCACTAAACACACACAAGCTAAGGAAGAACTTGCCGTAAGTAGGACAGTACAGTACAGTAGGACAGAATGGACAAAAACAAAACTGCATAAAGCACCATGAGTTTCTTCCCCGCGAAAAACACTTGTTGCTTTTTTTTCCGGAACTTTTCCTGTTTCTCGCGCATGTCACCGCCTTACAGTTTTCCAGTTGTTGCCGGTACTACAATCTTGGAGAAAACTCTTGGGAAAACTCCAGCTTAAACATCATATGACATGCACTCACAAAGTTTATTGGGTCCTTCCCTTCCCTCTCTCCTCCTTACAAAATGTTGATAATGTGATGCAAAACACTGTGAAAGCCTTCGGACGTCTCTTGACCAACATTGGAATAGGGGGAGCGGGGAAAGTAGGAAGAATTTAATCTTTTATGTTTTTTGTTATGTTTTGTTATTTATTTGTTTGAGCAGGTTGAAGTTTTGGCAGCTATTCAGCTGATGTGGACCTTCTATACCCACCCACCCATATACTCACAAAGGACAGCCACAACACCGGGAACTTCATCCCCTACTCTTCTCGAATAGTGTGTGGGTTCTTTAACGTCCCACAGGGAACTAATGAACATGGAAGTTATTTGTGAGATGGGACCTCCGGCTTATCGTCCCTATCCGAGAAGACTTGAAAGTCTAACCATTTGCGGATGTAATTACAAAGGCAGAACTTTCTCCTCAGTTATTTAAAGACCATGAGTGTTGGTCCGGCCGGAGTCGAACTCACGACCTCCCGCATGGCAGCCCGGTGCTCAACCAACTGAGCCACACAGACAAATTAGGGAATGGTCATTATATGGTAGTGTCACATTTTCCCAATGAGTTTTGTCCAAGATTGTAGTTCCATTTTCCCTGCTCTTCGAACCTGGGTTTGTGCGCCTTTGAAATGGTTGATCGTTGCCTGCGCTGTTTCGATTCATAGCAAGAGGCCATTTCCCAGTTCATGTCTGCCTCCTCTTCAAAGCGAGTCTAAGTGCGAAGTTGTTGTTATGGAAATTAGTTTTCATATTTTTTAAAATAAGAAAACTAATTTCCATAACAAAAACTTCGCACTTAGACTCGCTTTGAAGAGGCGACAGACATGAAGTCGGAAATTTTCTTATAGGACTTTCTACGGCGCAAAGTTATAATTTGAAGTGTTTCCGTTGTCGCTGCTATCTTCGCTTCTTTAACTCTTTATGTTGTTGAAGGAGA
>NC_090873.1:44947424-44954924 GCF_036669935.1 Montipora foliosa
AACTTGCAGCGCAGACCATTGAAACTTGGTAGTCTAATAGTTCCACAGGAAACACACCTATGGCTATAAAAAATTCTGTTCCCATGGCAACTCACTCTTTTCCAGTCCCCACCCACTTGATTTCAATATGTTAGTGATTTTCAGCTTGAAAAATGTTAAAACAAGGCCACAAACTCAAGCTAACATATTTATATGCTTGCTGCATCATGCATATGAAGTGCTGTTAGCAAATATCAAAATGGAACGCCAAAGGTGCCCAGAAAAGCTTTTAATATGGGGGAGGTCTGGAACCCAGTATGATGCCATGGTAACAGAACTGTTAAGCTCATATTGTGGAGAACATTTAGTAGAATCTTACTGCAAAAAATCAAAAATGTCTGATACAAATTGGCTGAGATATCCCTTTTTATTATATTTGAACAAATTTGGTTGAGTGTATGACGTCATCACTTGGCTAATTTGCATATTTTAAAAACTCGAATATCTCTGGAACGAAAAGAGATATTTGAAAAAAGTAAACAGCATTTTTCTTCTCACGCAGACTACTTGTTTATGTTTCAAAATGGCTTAGATAGGACAAATGTGATTTTCGTCATAGTACCACTTTAACATATTTTATAACAATAAAATACCAGTGATAAATGAACAGTCATTGTTATTGTTCTCTTTGGGTAATGTAATCATTGTTGGTAATGACAAAATGAAACAATTTGTAACTGATACCCAATCTAAACATTGTCACAAAGTGAACTCATCCCCTTTGTCAAGAAATCGTCCTTTCTGAGGTTAAAACGCTCATTAACATGCTTTGGGACACTTTTTAGCAGAAAAAAAAAATTAATAATAATAACAATAATAATAATAATAATAATAAATAGGGGTCCATAAACCGGGTCCATGGACCCCGTCCAAAAGGGGGGTCTATGTTTTGTCCTTTCCGTTCAACAGGTGACGCAGCTAATTAGGAATAGTATGTTTTGGAACAGGTTGTTGGAATGGAAATAACGAGGGCCTTAGGTCTATTTTTTAGCATGTAGCGTGACATCAGATAAACTGGTTTCAAGTGAAAGCAGCCAGTGAGGCAAAGGCGGGTGAAACACTAGTGTAGCAACACAGAAAACATGTGAAAAACTATTCTTGTAATTAAGTCTTAATACCGGTATCCAGCTGCAAAGGTTCCAGATTAACATAAAGTTCTGTACTGGCGATTTCGTCATGCGGTCAACAGGCAAGATTAGAGTAAATATGTCATTCATAACACTCCAGGAGGCTGAATCCAGCATTTTCACATTTTAGCTGCACCGCATTGCGTCATTTGCCCTCTCGTGGAAGTTGGGCTTTGAATCAGCAAACGAAATAAAATGAGTCACACTGAAGTCCCAACATAGAACCCATCATTTGGTTGCTCCACTGCAGGTTATAAATTCCGATTTTCATCGAATTCTGTAGGACGAGAGGCTGTTTCAAGTCTCTCGCTATCGGAAATCTTCTCCTTCGGCTGTGTTTAATTTATTTGTTATTGTTGCAGTTGTTTCGTCACAGAGTGAGGTCAAATGTATTGCTCAAAGGGGTGTAGTACATTGCCTTTTAACCAATGAAATCACCGCCTCGTAATTCTATTGTCCATTTGCTGCACCGAAAACTAAATTCTGCCCGGATTATAACTCGGATACCTTTCAGGTATTCCGAGTAATAAGATTGTGATCACTGAGGCCAAGATCAAAAATCCCTGAGGTAAGAACAGAACGTGGTTTGTTCGTAAGAATTACATCAATGAGCGAGCTGGATTCTACCACTACCCTAGTTAGTCCTTTAATCAAGTTGGTGAGACCATATACATCCATCAAATCCATAAGAGTTTTACCCTCTTTAGCACCCTTGTCAGGCCAGGAGAGGTCGCAGTTTAGGTCTGCAATTAGCATAATACTCTCGCAACGTTAAGTTGACCGGAGAAGAATATCATTAATTTCATGTTCCCATGTAGCTTTTAACAAGCCTGGTGGTCTGTACATTCCAATGACAAGCACCTTTTTCGCTCTCCTGGACGTTTGCATACACAGGAATATCGATTCAGCTTGATGCCCCTCTAAGGCATGTATTCTAGTCACAATCAGCCCTCTTCTAAAGTAAATGAACACCCCCCCCCCCAAAAAAAAAAAAACGGTCACTATCTTTCGCGGTATCTTTCCCCGCTGTTTCCGTTCTTATTGCCGGGAGATGCAAAAGACTGCTCTGCGGGGTGGAGCGGGTAGAACGCTGTTTACCTCACGCAACATGCCCAGATCCCAGCAAAATACTCTAATATCGGTCTGATCATTGAAACATTGATGGTATTAGCACCATGTGAAATGATATAACGGCGCACACGACTTAGCATACCGACCGGGTCACTACGCAGCTATTACAACGGCTCAAGGGATTGGCTAAGAAAACAATGGACCAAAACAAACAACCAATCAACGATGGACCCTAACCTACAACAATAGAGCTGAGTCCTGGAGGGATCCCCATGAAATTAGAGGTTGTACTCTACTGACCAGCCGTAGAAACAATAGCCTTAGCATATTCGTTCCAGCCAAGGTATTCGTCAAAGATATCGCCCAAATACTTAAACACAGTAACGCGCTTTAATTTATGGCGGACCCATTAATAGTGACCTAGAACTGATTTATCTTAGCAAGTTTCTGGGAAGAAACAAACAACATTGTCTCAATCTTAGTTATGTTGACAAATAAGTATTTGAATGACACTCAATTGAAAACCTCCCTAAACAAGTGAAAATATAGGTGGTTTTCACGTTACGTCATCGCCGCCATGTTGGTGGACGAAAACAAAAGATCTCTCATTAGCATCTTTTGTTCGTCCACCAGCAATTTTACATTACACCATTGACACCTCAGTCTCAGCATAGTTAATCGAGAGACTTGTTTTGAAACCCGAAAACCTTCAAAGCGAGAAAATGTTGTCCCAATCAATGTTGAATGGACCGTGATCCTGCACAATCTTTTGTTTCGCTTCGCACGAGTTTGCAAATTAGTTGCGCGTCATTTAATTGAAGGATTTGATTGGTCGTCTTCTCGAAAAAAAAGGTGTGTTTCGTGCAGGGTCAAGACCAAAAATACGGAGAAAACATGGAACTATGGAACTTGTCGAGTTTGGAGATGGTTATGATAACCATCTCCATGCATTAACTATTGTCTCAAGAGATCGATTGAAAACCACCTATTTTCTAGTGGTATCAAAGGTGATGAGTGTCTATTGTTATCTGCGCAACGCCCACTTAATTTACATGATCAAGGCTGTTCCCCTGGGAATTGGCTATAAGGAATTGGCTATTTAACAAAGTTTTGCAGAGCGTTCGTTCTCTTTATCGTAAAGTAGTCTACAACCTATGTGCTGCGCTTTCGACACCGTTGGTACTTGAATGTCCGATACCAAGAAAGGACAGGAACCGAAAGAGTAGCCGACACAAGAAGAGAGCACAGCGAGTCTGCGACTACCGAAACCCTGCGTTGGTTCAGCAAGTTTTTGGACTATTGAAGGATTACTTGTTAACTCAACTTGTTTCTCAGGAAAGGAAACTCGAGTCCAAGCATAAGATCGACAAAGACACAGTGGAACTGAAATACAAAATTTTCATTCGCTTTTTTTTGCCAAGGTAAGTGACATTGTGTTTATTTTTTTTGAACGCGAGCTTGGACCCCCAAACAGCCTTGTTCTTCAAATTTATTATCGATCGCTCATACTTTCGTTTACGCGGTATCGAATAGTGGCATGGATACAAGCTTGTAAGTGTAATTTTTTGAAAAATTGTTACTCTTGAAGCGAGCCCTCCGTCTCTTTTTGTGATAACAGATTTCATGCTATTCCATCATTGTTTCCTCATATATTTTGCCAATCGATATGCGCTGCTCTGCATGATACAGTCTCCAACCTTACGCACGATGTTTCTAATTATTCTCTGCCGAAGAATCGAGAAGAATATTCAGAAACGTTTTTAACTGCTCATCCCGCGCTCATAAACACAATGCTCGTTTCGGCTCAGCTCTTGGTAACCTTTAGGTCGCTGAAGTTTTTAGATTACGGAATTCTCCACATCCTGACTGGGCGTTCACTTACAAATGATGTCTTGGAAAACGAATTCGAAAAATTCCCGCTTACAATACTTGGAGTTAAAAATGATAATGTTTAGGCTAATTCAGCACTTGGCTAAGTAGGCTGACTGTTGGCTCTTATACACAGTTGTGGTCTCATTCATAAAGAAGCCTTTCAAAGTAATCATGAACCAAGTTATCGTACTCTACAATGTTAACTATATAACTTGTGTTCGTTTAGTGACAATAATGTAATCCTTTCCTGTCGGTTTACTAGCTTTTACTGTTTCATTAAATTATACTGCAGCCTCGGTTAGCATTGCTACACTCGCATAGTATATATTGCAACCAGCCTTAAATTTGTCTTTAAAAAATGAATTAAAGCTTGTTTTATCGAGGTGACAGATGAAGAAATCTCTTTTTCAAAGAAAATGCATATTTTTCAAATAATTACTTACGTAACAACACTAAAGCAATTATTCACCTCGCCTTCGGCGAATAATTGTCGAATAATAGACTCTTGTGCTTGTTTCCATCGCGCTGATTGCCTAACTTGGAGGTGATTAACCAACTGCTATTCAATTCCGAGTAGCCTTTTCACGGCTCGGTAAATATTCGTTATCATTTCCCTGAATAATTGTCAATTATTTTTATGTGCTAGTTAGAGAAGTACACATGCATGGCCAGGTTAATTTCAAACAGTTTGTTCCGCCATGGAAATAAAAGGCAAGAAATATCATAAATATTTTCTCGAGTCTTCAAACGAACCTCGTTTTGTCGGTTCGAACTTGGAGTTAAGGTACCTTGTCTTTTTCCACCTCAACGATGGTTGGTAATAGCTATTAGGTCGTTGCCAATTTTCTCGCTGTTTCCAAGATTTACGCAGTGGCTGTCAAAAAAAAAAATTAAAAGAGCGCTTCTAGAGGCTCTGTACCATTCCGTACGCTGTCCTTGAATTTCATTTTAACTTTTTTTTTTACAATTGTAATAATAATAGTAATAATAATTATAGTAACAATAGCAACCTTTTATTGGACCGTCCAGCATAGTTCAACGACTTCGGGGATGACAGACCCTTTAGGGTGAGATGAAAAAAGCCGTATAGATAACTTCATATTATAATTCAACAGAGTACATTGCACACAAAGCAGAACACTAAAAAAATGCGAGGATGCTAGCTCTTGTCCAGGATTCAAATTTGCCCGCTAGCAAAGAAATATGGCCTGCACACAAGCTTTCCGTCTCGCCCCACTCTCCATGCTGCATGTTGATCGCGCACCTTTCGAGACGGTGAGCCTGTGTGCAAACTAAAAGAAAGACTGAAAAAGTCGTAAGTATTTCGCATGCGAGAACTAAAATGCCTGCTAACAAGATCCAAATAAATTACCAAAAAATAACAAATTTCTCACAATTGACAAGCTTTGGCAAAAATGGTTGCTATACTTGCGGCTTGCATCGCCCTCTTCCTGCTCTTTGTGATTTTGCTGAGAATGTTTTCAGGCTCAATGAAATCGAAAAAAATTAGGATGTTCAGCCCTAAATTTGACGTTCATATAAACTTGAAAGTAGTGTATTTGCGATCGTTGCCGCGGCTAACGCGCATTTTGTCCTTGTAGACTGAAATGCTTGCTACTTTTGTGATAAAATATTACTAGCAATTTTTTTCTAACACCTCAATTATTCTGTACATATCTCGGATACAGAAAGAAAGTACGACAACGAATCACAATATAAGGAGCTTTAGCAAGGACGACGGCTACGAGAACGCCACAAAACAATGGGTTTCAAAAACAATAGTTCTGCACGCCACGAACGTGCGTTTGACATTTTTTTTATATAACTTCACCCTTCTCGTTCTGACAACGACGTGAAATGATCAAATTTGAGGTTGTGTGTGGAACAGAAGCACCAGACGTTGAACTTTCAATTTTCTCTGTAATTATTATCCACACCGTTCTCACCAATTTTATTCTTGGAATGTGGACACACTTTTCATGCCGAGCGACTTGGAGCGATCGCAAAATTATCAGCCGTCGTCTTCGCTTATGCATAAGGTCCCAAATGTCAAGAGCGCCGACTTGAGAGAAGATTAATTTCCAATAGAGGTTTTTCACGGCAGCCATGTTGCATGGCAGGAGCAATGAAAATGTTTTGCATTAGAAAGAACATTTGTTCCCATTGGAAAAATAATCTATTGTTCCTGCCACGCAACATGGCTGCCGTGCAAAACTTCTATACTCGGTAATTGGTATGGGTAATCGAATGATGACGAGCGAAATTTGGAAATTATCTCACGCTCGTTTTCAAAATTAAACAATCCTAAAGAGGGAGATTATCCGTACAGGCCAAAACGCGAGGTCGGGGTCGGGGTGTCTTCTTTTTCCAAATTTGTTTCAATTTGTTTGAATGTTTAGCATCTGTCCTTCATTTATGTTGGAAATTAGTCAAAAACATAAGGAACACCTGGAAGCTCTTAGTTTGGTTTTCGAAATTAAGAGAATTTCCGGGCTAAAATTGGAATTTTTTTGTGGGGAATTTACGCAGACTCCTAGAGACACTAAAGACGCGCTTCGCTCCACATCTTAAAACCACATTTAACGTTTACTTCGTAAAACCTCCTCCGCAACGCAATTAAAACGGAACAAAACATAGTCAAGTTCCACGATAGCTGTCATGCAACGTCCTCATTTGCTTGTTTTCCCAAAAGTGTTCTCAATGTTGTGGTATTTTTTATAGTAATATTGGATTCGATCCCTTAACGTACGAATAGGATTGGCTAGCAACTTCTTGTGCGAGTCTGACTCCACCACAAACCATTTGTAGTAAAGTTTGACCTTATTCGATGGAATGATAGAATGGAACGGCGGAATTGCGGAATGCATGGAATATTCTAAAATACAGAATATATGGAATATTCTAAAACACGGAAAAACTCGAATATTTTGAACCACGGAATATAAGGAACATTCTAAAGCGCGGGATGAGAGGAAAGTCTTTTAATGATAAATATTGCATTTTTTGCCCGTGAGTAGTCTGGATAGGATAAGTAACTTCGGGCGATAATTTTATATTTCCTCGCGAAAAAAGGTATAAAGATGTGTTACAGAGAAGAGTTCACCCCTGGGCGATATGTTTCTCAGCTTCCATCCTTGTGCCTCTCCGACTGTGTCGAAACATCGCAGGCGCAGTTTCCTACACTGAGAAAGAAAAATGGAGAAAGACGATTGTAAGTGTCTCAATTGCCTTAAAGACATAATGTACGACCTGTATCGTTTCTTTTTCAGGCTGATTTGTCAAGTCAATGCCTTTTTGAAGGTCTTTGTTACAAAACCTGCCTCATTCGTACACGATTTCCCTAGCAGATGTTATGATCGGTCACAGGCGGACCACTTTCTGTCGTTGTTCT
>NC_090873.1:44959924-45012424 GCF_036669935.1 Montipora foliosa
AATGGAACGTCAATTGGATAAACAGGGCAGGCGGTGGAAAATAAATATCTACACTCTTAATAGTGACGAGTAATTGTCTTCGATAACAATTTCACCTTTTCCCGTCGATATCAAAGTGAGCTTTGTTGCTAATATTTTGCTAACGGTAGAGTTATGCACAACAATGAAACCAAATGGCGCATTCTGTATGGGTTTAACAAACATTGAAGGAATCTAACGCCTTGAATGAATCTGTGTTCAGTGAAGTCGCATTTCAGTTGTCTTAATATTTACATTTATTTTGTATTTAACTCTGCAGTCGACAGGTAAAAATAAGTGGAAATGTGACGGAAGAATTATTTGAAAGAAAGGTTGTCTATTTTGTGCTATATTATTCACGGAAAAGGTTCTTCAAGAAGAAGTTCACCCGAAAACGGTACTTTCCCCTCGTCTAATAGTAGGAAGTTAGTGTTAAAGGGACAGTTTCACGGTTTTGCGCAGGTCCAAGCTTTATCGCTAGCAGTTGTAAATTTTACGGTTTCTTACTGAACCAGATGATGTTAATTAAACAGAGTATTATGTCAAGTACACTGAATGACTAAGGCCCAAATTTGGTGGAAGACACTGCGGGTTTACACAGAAAATATCGAACTTAGTTTTGATCTCGAATTTATTGTACAGGTCGAAAATTTATTCTACGAAGGAGTTGTCATAACGCACGAGTAATCTATTCGCATGCAGTAGGTTCATAACACAAAGGAAATGATAACAAAAGTAATTCCAATGAGTAATACATTACTGTGGGATTGTTTCCGTTTCTTGCATCAGTGCTTTCCATTGTTTCAATAACTATGGAATTAAATGGGCTGACGTGACAGTTTGCCCATGCGCAGAGACGTGAAACTCTCCCTTTAAGATCATGTACTTCCCAAAGTTTCAGCTTCCAAAGAGCTTTTTAACCTTTAATTATTAAATGCCTAGTCAAATCTCGCACGATCACCGCCATCTTAAATTAGCTCAGCAGCCCGGCGGCATGTTCATAACGTTATTGAGGGCAACCTGAAGTTTTGTAAAGAGCTTGAACACACAAAGCTGTTACGATTCATTTTCGTATTCCAGCAACATAAACTGCTCAAAAAGGTCAGAAAAAGACAGCAAAAGAGGTATTTGTTGTAATTGTCGCCCAGTAAAAAGAAAAACCTCAGCAAAACCTCGGGTAATCAAGCTTGACAGTTCATGCTCTACACATTTCCGAGAAGCATGGCTTACCCCCAAAGGACTTAGGAGAAATTTTACTGTCTAATAAAGAAGTGCGAAAACAACTTTGGTTGCTTGTGTATGGAACCTTTTTTAATTAACGTGCTCAATGTACAAGTGACTATTTTTTTTTTACATTTGTTCCCTTTATTGTTTTTAACACTCCCTTCCACGTAGTTGTACATTTTTAGTTCATTATTTATCCATATAATTTGTGTTAATTTTTATTTCCTAACAATAAACGTCATAATTACTGAAGCACGATAAAAACGTCAATTTCTTTTTTACAACCTTTTTAAAATTAAAAAGAGAATGGCGTTTCCCTTTATAATATCTGATTTTGTCCCACTTCGTTCCAAGGATATTTATTCAAATTTCAAAACTTAAACAGAAAGGGGTTGTGTAATTTTCATCAGCCTTCAGAAATTGTTTACATATGACAGATCTCCCAGGATGGAATGACTGTTCTTTTCTTTGTTCCCAGTTAAATATATATGGACCCAAAATTCATTTTTTCCACACGCACGCACTTGAAATAGAAAAGCGTTTTCCCCTTTAAGAGCAAATATGTTTTTTTTTTCAATAAATTTTACGCTGGAAACAAGGTCTGGAAGGGGATCCTGATCCCGCATTCCACCTCCCTTTTCACGCGAATCCCGTTTCGTTCCTCAAAATTTATTTAAAAGGACTAATTTTTGCATAAGCTAATGAAATTAAGATGTAGATTTGCCCTTTTGGTTGTTATTTTGATTTTACGCGTGTTGTGAAACTACTGCAAAATGCAATTAATTCTTCATACCTCAGTACGATGAAAGAGCCTGATATGAAAGAGTGATGGTTCTTCCTGTACGCGTGCGCACTGTCCTTAATAAAACAGTTCACAGGAAAACCTCGACTGCGTCTTCCCCATTGGTGCTACTGTCCTCATTGTCGCTGGAGTCAGTCATACTCTGACAGCTGGTCATCAGATGAACTGGGTTCCTCAGTAACTCGACCAACAGGTAGCTCTCTCATCTAATCCAGTAAAAGTTTTTAAATGCTTTTGAAATTTAAAAAGCTCTTTTTTATCCGCGCTGAGCGAGACATAAAACATTTCCTAGTAGATCGTCTCTGGCCAGGAAGAACGACACCAAAACTCCGACAGTGCGCTCCATAGAAACAGAGCTGGCATCATTACTTGCCATTGCTCGCAGTTAAACAATCCTCTCGATAACAATAAAAGCTAAGAGCTTGAGCGTTATTAAAATGTGTCGAGTATTAATTCAACCACGTGCGACACGCTCACTCTCCAGTGTCTCCAAGCATCTTGCAAATAATTAATAGGTTACAATAGTTTTTAACGTAATAATGTTATTGTTAATATAAAAAGCAGACAACTTCTTTCTCTTTCTCTTTAAGAAAGAGATTTGTCGAATTTTTTTCCAAACCCTAAAATATTAATTCTCACAGAATGTTGCATCTTCTTCGACAGAATGATTTTACTTGACCCGTGAAATATATAGTAGAATATTACACGCTATATGTGCGTAAAAGCCCCTATTACATGGTGTATACAACATCCAGGATGAAAAAAATTACACAAAAACAAAACACGCAATAATCACACAACTATAGAGATACATTGAACGATAGTTATTCTAATACTTTTCTTCGTTTATTAAGTGAAATTCTTCATTTTACAGTGTGGATGTATAAGTCCAACCACAGTGTGGATGTATAAGTCCAACCACAGTGTGGATGTATAAGTCCAACCACAGTGTGGATGTATAAGTCCAACCACAGTGTGGATGTATAAGTCCAACCACAGTGTGGATGTATAAGTCCAACCACAGTGTGGATGTATAAGTCCAACCACAGTGTGGATGTATAAGTCCAACCACAGTGTGGATGTATAAGTCCAACCACAGTGTGGATGTATAAGTCCAACCACAGTGTGGATGTATAAGTCCAACCACAGTGTGGATGTATAAGTCCAACCACAGTGTGGATGTATAAGTCCAACCACAGTGTGGATGTATAAGTCCAACCACAGTGTGGATGTATAAGTCCAACCACAGTGTGGATGTATAAGTCCAACCACAGTGTGGATGTATAAGTCCAACCACAGTGTGGATGTATAAGTCCAACCACAGTGTGGATGTATAAGTCCAACCACAGTGTGGATGTATAAGTCCAACCACAGTGTGGATGTATAAGTCCAACCACAGTGTGGATGTATAAGTCCAACCACAGTGTGGATGTATAAGTCCAACCACAGTGTGGATGTATAAGTCCAACCACAGTGTGGATGTATAAGTCCAACCACAGTGTGGATGTATAAGTCCAACCACAGTGTGGATGTATAAGTCCAACCACAGTGTGGATGTATAAGTCCAACCACAGTGTGGATGTATAAGTCCAACCACAGTGTGGATGTATAAGTCCAACCACAGTGTGGATGTATAAGTCCAACCACAGTGTGGATGTATAAGTCCAACCACAGTGTGGATGTATAAGTCCAACCACAGTGTGGATGTATAAGTCCAACCACAGTGTGGATGTATAAGTCCAACCACAGTGTGGATGTATAAGTCCAACCACAGTGTGGATGTATAAGTCCAACCACAGTGTGGATGTATAAGTCCAACCACAGTGTGGATGTATAAGTCCAACCACAGTGTGGATGTATAAGTCCAACCACAGTGTGGATGTATAAGTCCAACCACAGTGTGGATGTATAAGTCCAACCACAGTGTGGATGTATAAGTCCAACCACAGTGTGGATGTATAAGTCCAACCACAGTGTGGATGTATAAGTCCAACCACAGTGTGGATGTATAAGTCCAACCACAGTGTGGATGTATAAGTCCAACCACAGTGTGGATGTATAAGTCCAACCACAGTGTGGATGTATAAGTCCAACCACAGTGTGGATGTATAAGTCCAACCACAGTGTGGATGTATAAGTCCAACCACAGTGTGGATGTATAAGTCCAACCACAGTGTGGATGTATAAGTCCAACCACAGTGTGGATGTATAAGTCCAACCACAGTGTGGATGTATAAGTCCAACCACAGTGTGGATGTATAAGTCCAACCACAGTGTGGATGTATAAGTCCAACCACAGTGTGGATGTATAAGTCCAACCACAGTGTGGATGTATAAGTCCAACCACAGTGTGGATGTATAAGTCCAACCACAGTGTGGATGTATAAGTCCAACCACAGTGTGGATGTATAAGTCCAACCACAGTGTGGATGTATAAGTCCAACCACAGTGTGGATGTATAAGTCCAACCACAGTGTGGATGTATAAGTCCAACCACAGTGTGGATGTATAAGTCCAACCACAGTGTGGATGTATAAGTCCAACCACAGTGTGGATGTATAAGTCCAACCACAGTGTGGATGTATAAGTCCAACCACAGTGTGGATGTATAAGTCCAACCACAGTGTGGATGTATAAGTCCAACCACAGTGTGGATGTATAAGTCCAACCACAGTGTGGATGTATAAGTCCAACCACAGTGTGGATGTATAAGTCCAACCACAGTGTGGATGTATAAGTCCAACCACAGTGTGGATGTATAAGTCCAACCACAGTGTGGATGTATAAGTCCAACCACAGTGTGGATGTATAAGTCCAACCACAGTGTGGATGTATAAGTCCAACCACAGTGTGGATGTATAAGTCCAACCACAGTGTGGATGTATAAGTCCAACCACAGTGTGGATGTATAAGTCCAACCACAGTGTGGATGTATAAGTCCAACCACAGTGTGGATGTATAAGTCCAACCACAGTGTGGATGTATAAGTCCAACCACAGTGTGGATGTATAAGTCCAACCACAGTGTGGATGTATAAGTCCAACCACAGTGTGGATGTATAAGTCCAACCACAGTGTGGATGTATAAGTCCAACCACAGTGTGGATGTATAAGTCCAACCACAGTGTGGATGTATAAGTCCAACCACAGTGTGGATGTATAAGTCCAACCACAGTGTGGATGTATAAGTCCAACCACAGTGTGGATGTATAAGTCCAACCACAGTGTGGATGTATAAGTCCAACCACAGTGTGGATGTATAAGTCCAACCACAGTGTGGATGTATAAGTCCAACCACAGTGTGGATGTATAAGTCCAACCACAGTGTGGATGTATAAGTCCAACCACAGTGTGGATGTATAAGTCCAACCACAGTGTGGATGTATAAGTCCAACCACAGTGTGGATGTATAAGTCCAACCACAGTGTGGATGTATAAGTCCAACCACAGTGT
Organism: Montipora foliosa; assembly: GCF_036669935.1. Lineage (NCBI taxonomy): Eukaryota > Metazoa > Cnidaria > Anthozoa > Scleractinia > Acroporidae > Montipora > Montipora foliosa. Next base: position 44,965,421 of record NC_090873.1, read on the forward strand.
GGATGTATAAGTCCAACCACAGTGTGGATGTATAAGTCCAACCACAGTGTGGATGTATAAGTCCAACCACAGTGTGGATGTATAAGTCCAACCACAGTGTGGATGTATAAGTCCAACCACAGTGTGGATGTATAAGTCCAACCACAGTGTGGATGTATAAGTCCAACCACAGTGTGGATGTATAAGTCCAACCACAGTGTGGATGTATAAGTCCAACCACAGTGTGGATGTATAAGTCCAACCACAGTGTGGATGTATAAGTCCAACCACAGTGTGGATGTATAAGTCCAACCACAGTGTGGATGTATAAGTCCAACCACAGTGTGGATGTATAAGTCCAACCACAGTGTGGATGTATAAGTCCAACCACAGTGTGGATGTATAAGTCCAACCACAGTGTGGATGTATAAGTCCAACCACAGTGTGGATGTATAAGTCCAACCACAGTGTGGATGTATAAGTCCAACCACAGTGTGGATGTATAAGTCCAACCACAGTGTGGATGTATAAGTCCAACCACAGTGTGGATGTATAAGTCCAACCACAGTGTGGATGTATAAGTCCAACCACAGTGTGGATGTATAAGTCCAACCACAGTGTGGATGTATAAGTCCAACCACAGTGTGGATGTATAAGTCCAACCACAGTGTGGATGTATAAGTCCAACCACAGTGTGGATGTATAAGTCCAACCACAGTGTGGATGTATAAGTCCAACCACAGTGTGGATGTATAAGTCCAACCACAGTGTGGATGTATAAGTCCAACCACAGTGTGGATGTATAAGTCCAACCACAGTGTGGATGTATAAGTCCAACCACAGTGTGGATGTATAAGTCCAACCACAGTGTGGATGTATAAGTCCAACCACAGTGTGGATGTATAAGTCCAACCACAGTGTGGATGTATAAGTCCAACCACAGTGTGGATGTATAAGTCCAACCACAGTGTGGATGTATAAGTCCAACCACAGTGTGGATGTATAAGTCCAACCACAGTGTGGATGTATAAGTCCAACCACAGTGTGGATGTATAAGTCCAACCACAGTGTGGATGTATAAGTCCAACCACAGTGTGGATGTATAAGTCCAACCACAGTGTGGATGTATAAGTCCAACCACAGTGTGGATGTATAAGTCCAACCACAGTGTGGATGTATAAGTCCAACCACAGTGTGGATGTATAAGTCCAACCACAGTGTGGATGTATAAGTCCAACCACAGTGTGGATGTATAAGTCCAACCACAGTGTGGATGTATAAGTCCAACCACAGTGTGGATGTATAAGTCCAACCACAGTGTGGATGTATAAGTCCAACCACAGTGTGGATGTATAAGTCCAACCACAGTGTGGATGTATAAGTCCAACCACAGTGTGGATGTATAAGTCCAACCACAGTGTGGATGTATAAGTCCAACCACAGTGTGGATGTATAAGTCCAACCACAGTGTGGATGTATAAGTCCAACCACAGTGTGGATGTATAAGTCCAACCACAGTGTGGATGTATAAGTCCAACCACAGTGTGGATGTATAAGTCCAACCACAGTGTGGATGTATAAGTCCAACCACAGTGTGGATGTATAAGTCCAACCACAGTGTGGATGTATAAGTCCAACCACAGTGTGGATGTATAAGTCCAACCACAGTGTGGATGTATAAGTCCAACCACAGTGTGGATGTATAAGTCCAACCACAGTGTGGATGTATAAGTCCAACCACAGTGTGGATGTATAAGTCCAACCACAGTGTGGATGTATAAGTCCAACCACAGTGTGGATGTATAAGTCCAACCACAGTGTGGATGTATAAGTCCAACCACAGTGTGGATGTATAAGTCCAACCACAGTGTGGATGTATAAGTCCAACCACAGTGTGGATGTATAAGTCCAACCACAGTGTGGATGTATAAGTCCAACCACAGTGTGGATGTATAAGTCCAACCACAGTGTGGATGTATAAGTCCAACCACAGTGTGGATGTATAAGTCCAACCACAGTGTGGATGTATAAGTCCAACCACAGTGTGGATGTATAAGTCCAACCACAGTGTGGATGTATAAGTCCAACCACAGTGTGGATGTATAAGTCCAACCACAGTGTGGATGTATAAGTCCAACCACAGTGTGGATGTATAAGTCCAACCACAGTGTGGATGTATAAGTCCAACCACAGTGTGGATGTATAAGTCCAACCACAGTGTGGATGTATAAGTCCAACCACAGTGTGGATGTATAAGTCCAACCACAGTGTGGATGTATAAGTCCAACCACAGTGTGGATGTATAAGTCCAACCACAGTGTGGATGTATAAGTCCAACCACAGTGTGGATGTATAAGTCCAACCACAGTGTGGATGTATCAGTCCAACCACAGTGTGGATGTATAAGTCCAACCACAGTGTGGATGTATAAGTCCAACCACAGTGTGGATGTATAAGTCCAACCACAGTGTGGATGTATAAGTCCAACCACAGTGTGGATGTATAAGTCCAACCACAGTGTGGATGTATAAGTCCAACCACAGTGTGGATGTATAAGTCCAACCACAGTGTGGATGTATAAGTCCAACCACAGTGTGGATGTATAAGTCCAACCACAGTGTGGATGTATAAGTCCAACCACAGTGTGGATGTATAAGTCCAACCACAGTGTGGATGTATAAGTCCAACCACAGTGTGGATGTATAAGTCCAACCACAGTGTGGATGTATAAGTCCAACCACAGTGTGGATGTATAAGTCCAACCACAGTGTGGATGTATAAGTCCAACCACAGTGTGGATGTATAAGTCCAACCACAGTGTGGATGTATAAGTCCAACCACAGTGTGGATGTATAAGTCCAACCACAGTGTGGATGTATAAGTCCAACCACAGTGTGGATGTATAAGTCCAACCACAGTGTGGATGTATAAGTCCAACCACAGTGTGGATGTATAAGTCCAACCACAGTGTGGATGTATAAGTCCAACCACAGTGTGGATGTATAAGTCCAACCACAGTGTGGATGTATAAGTCCAACCACAGTGTGGATGTATAAGTCCAACCACAGTGTGGATGTATAAGTCCAACCACAGTGTGGATGTATAAGTCCAACCACAGTGTGGATGTATAAGTCCAACCACAGTGTGGATGTATAAGTCCAACCACAGTGTGGATGTATAAGTCCAACCACAGTGTGGATGTATAAGTCCAACCACAGTGTGGATGTATAAGTCCAACCACAGTGTGGATGTATAAGTCCAACCACAGTGTGGATGTATAAGTCCAACCACAGTGTGGATGTATAAGTCCAACCACAGTGTGGATGTATAAGTCCAACCACAGTGTGGATGTATAAGTCCAACCACAGTGTGGATGTATAAGTCCAACCACAGTGTGGATGTATAAGTCCAACCACAGTGTGGATGTATAAGTCCAACCACAGTGTGGATGTATAAGTCCAACCACAGTGTGGATGTATAAGTCCAACCACAGTGTGGATGTATAAGTCCAACCACAGTGTGGATGTATAAGTCCAACCACAGTGTGGATGTATAAGTCCAACCACAGTGTGGATGTATAAGTCCAACCACAGTGTGGATGTATAAGTCCAACCACAGTGTGGATGTATAAGTCCAACCACAGTGTGGATGTATAAGTCCAACCACAGTGTGGATGTATAAGTCCAACCACAGTGTGGATGTATAAGTCCAACCACAGTGTGGATGTATAAGTCCAACCACAGTGTGGATGTATAAGTCCAACCACAGTGTGGATGTATAAGTCCAACCACAGTGTGGATGTATAAGTCCAACCACAGTGTGGATGTATAAGTCCAACCACAGTGTGGATGTATAAGTCCAACCACAGTGTGGATGTATAAGTCCAACCACAGTGTGGATGTATAAGTCCAACCACAGTGTGGATGTATAAGTCCAACCACAGTGTGGATGTATAAGTCCAACCACAGTGTGGATGTATAAGTCCAACCACAGTGTGGATGTATAAGTCCAACCACAGTGTGGATGTATAAGTCCAACCACAGTGTGGATGTATAAGTCCAACCACAGTGTGGATGTATAAGTCCAACCACAGTGTGGATGTATAAGTCCAACCACAGTGTGGATGTATAAGTCCAACCACAGTGTGGATGTATAAGTCCAACCACAGTGTGGATGTATAAGTCCAACCACAGTGTGGATGTATAAGTCCAACCACAGTGTGGATGTATAAGTCCAACCACAGTGTGGATGTATAAGTCCAACCACAGTGTGGATGTATAAGTCCAACCACAGTGTGGATGTATAAGTCCAACCACAGTGTGGATGTATAAGTCCAACCACAGTGTGGATGTATAAGTCCAACCACAGTGTGGATGTATAAGTCCAACCACAGTGTGGATGTATAAGTCCAACCACAGTGTGGATGTATAAGTCCAACCACAGTGTGGATGTATAAGTCCAACCACAGTGTGGATGTATAAGTCCAACCACAGTGTGGATGTATAAGTCCAACCACAGTGTGGATGTATAAGTCCAACCACAGTGTGGATGTATAAGTCCAACCACAGTGTGGATGTATAAGTCCAACCACAGTGTGGATGTATAAGTCCAACCACAGTGTGGATGTATAAGTCCAACCACAGTGTGGATGTATAAGTCCAACCACAGTGTGGATGTATAAGTCCAACCACAGTGTGGATGTATAAGTCCAACCACAGTGTGGATGTATAAGTCCAACCACAGTGTGGATGTATAAGTCCAACCACAGTGTGGATGTATAAGTCCAACCACAGTGTGGATGTATAAGTCCAACCACAGTGTGGATGTATAAGTCCAACCACAGTGTGGATGTATAAGTCCAACCACAGTGTGGATGTATAAGTCCAACCACAGTGTGGATGTATAAGTCCAACCACAGTGTGGATGTATAAGTCCAACCACAGTGTGGATGTATAAGTCCAACCACAGTGTGGATGTATAAGTCCAACCACAGTGTGGATGTATAAGTCCAACCACAGTGTGGATGTATAAGTCCAACCACAGTGTGGATGTATAAGTCCAACCACAGTGTGGATGTATAAGTCCAACCACAGTGTGGATGTATAAGTCCAACCACAGTGTGGATGTATAAGTCCAACCACAGTGTGGATGTATAAGTCCAACCACAGTGTGGATGTATAAGTCCAACCACAGTGTGGATGTATAAGTCCAACCACAGTGTGGATGTATAAGTCCAACCACAGTGTGGATGTATAAGTCCAACCACAGTGTGGATGTATAAGTCCAACCACAGTGTGGATGTATAAGTCCAACCACAGTGTGGATGTATAAGTCCAACCACAGTGTGGATGTATAAGTCCAACCACAGTGTGGATGTATAAGTCCAACCACAGTGTGGATGTATAAGTCCAACCACAGTGTGGATGTATAAGTCCAACCACAGTGTGGATGTATAAGTCCAACCACAGTGTGGATGTATAAGTCCAACCACAGTGTGGATGTATAAGTCCAACCACAGTGTGGATGTATAAGTCCAACCACAGTGTGGATGTATAAGTCCAACCACAGTGTGGATGTATAAGTCCAACCACAGTGTGGATGTATAAGTCCAACCACAGTGTGGATGTATAAGTCCAACCACAGTGTGGATGTATAAGTCCAACCACAGTGTGGATGTATAAGTCCAACCACAGTGTGGATGTATAAGTCCAACCACAGTGTGGATGTATAAGTCCAACCACAGTGTGGATGTATAAGTCCAACCACAGTGTGGATGTATAAGTCCAACCACAGTGTGGATGTATAAGTCCAACCACAGTGTGGATGTATAAGTCCAACCACAGTGTGGATGTATAAGTCCAACCACAGTGTGGATGTATAAGTCCAACCACAGTGTGGATGTATAAGTCCAACCACAGTGTGGATGTATAAGTCCAACCACAGTGTGGATGTATAAGTCCAACCACAGTGTGGATGTATAAGTCCAACCACAGTGTGGATGTATAAGTCCAACCACAGTGTGGATGTATAAGTCCAACCACAGTGTGGATGTATAAGTCCAACCACAGTGTGGATGTATAAGTCCAACCACAGTGTGGATGTATAAGTCCAACCACAGTGTGGATGTATAAGTCCAACCACAGTGTGGATGTATAAGTCCAACCACAGTGTGGATGTATAAGTCCAACCACAGTGTGGATGTATAAGTCCAACCACAGTGTGGATGTATAAGTCCAACCACAGTGTGGATGTATAAGTCCAACCACAGTGTGGATGTATAAGTCCAACCACAGTGTGGATGTATAAGTCCAACCACAGTGTGGATGTATAAGTCCAACCACAGTGTGGATGTATAAGTCCAACCACAGTGTGGATGTATAAGTCCAACCACAGTGTGGATGTATAAGTCCAACCACAGTGTGGATGTATAAGTCCAACCACAGTGTGGATGTATAAGTCCAACCACAGTGTGGATGTATAAGTCCAACCACAGTGTGGATGTATAAGTCCAACCACAGTGTGGATGTATAAGTCCAACCACAGTGTGGATGTATAAGTCCAACCACAGTGTGGATGTATAAGTCCAACCACAGTGTGGATGTATAAGTCCAACCACAGTGTGGATGTATAAGTCCAACCACAGTGTGGATGTATAAGTCCAACCACAGTGTGGATGTATAAGTCCAACCACAGTGTGGATGTATAAGTCCAACCACAGTGTGGATGTATAAGTCCAACCACAGTGTGGATGTATAAGTCCAACCACAGTGTGGATGTATAAGTCCAACCACAGTGTGGATGTATAAGTCCAACCACAGTGTGGATGTATAAGTCCAACCACAGTGTGGATGTATAAGTCCAACCACAGTGTGGATGTATAAGTCCAACCACAGTGTGGATGTATAAGTCCAACCACAGTGTGGATGTATAAGTCCAACCACAGTGTGGATGTATAAGTCCAACCACAGTGTGGATGTATAAGTCCAACCACAGTGTGGATGTATAAGTCCAACCACAGTGTGGATGTATAAGTCCAACCACAGTGTGGATGTATAAGTCCAACCACAGTGTGGATGTATAAGTCCAACCACAGTGTGGATGTATAAGTCCAACCACAGTGTGGATGTATAAGTCCAACCACAGTGTGGATGTATAAGTCCAACCACAGTGTGGATGTATAAGTCCAACCACAGTGTGGATGTATAAGTCCAACCACAGTGTGGATGTATAAGTCCAACCACAGTGTGGATGTATAAGTCCAACCACAGTGTGGATGTATAAGTCCAACCACAGTGTGGATGTATAAGTCCAACCACAGTGTGGATGTATAAGTCCAACCACAGTGTGGATGTATAAGTCCAACCACAGTGTGGATGTATAAGTCCAACCACAGTGTGGATGTATAAGTCCAACCACAGTGTGGATGTATAAGTCCAACCACAGTGTGGATGTATAAGTCCAACCACAGTGTGGATGTATAAGTCCAACCACAGTGTGGATGTATAAGTCCAACCACAGTGTGGATGTATAAGTCCAACCACAGTGTGGATGTATAAGTCCAACCACAGTGTGGATGTATAAGTCCAACCACAGTGTGGATGTATAAGTCCAACCACAGTGTGGATGTATAAGTCCAACCACAGTGTGGATGTATAAGTCCAACCACAGTGTGGATGTATAAGTCCAACCACAGTGTGGATGTATAAGTCCAACCACAGTGTGGATGTATAAGTCCAACCACAGTGTGGATGTATAAGTCCAACCACAGTGTGGATGTATAAGTCCAACCACAGTGTGGATGTATAAGTCCAACCACAGTGTGGATGTATAAGTCCAACCACAGTGTGGATGTATAAGTCCAACCACAGTGTGGATGTATAAGTCCAACCACAGTGTGGATGTATAAGTCCAACCACAGTGTGGATGTATAAGTCCAACCACAGTGTGGATGTATAAGTCCAACCACAGTGTGGATGTATAAGTCCAACCACAGTGTGGATGTATAAGTCCAACCACAGTGTGGATGTATAAGTCCAACCACAGTGTGGATGTATAAGTCCAACCACAGTGTGGATGTATAAGTCCAACCACAGTGTGGATGTATAAGTCCAACCACAGTGTGGATGTATAAGTCCAACCACAGTGTGGATGTATAAGTCCAACCACAGTGTGGATGTATAAGTCCAACCACAGTGTGGATGTATAAGTCCAACCACAGTGTGGATGTATAAGTCCAACCACAGTGTGGATGTATAAGTCCAACCACAGTGTGGATGTATAAGTCCAACCACAGTGTGGATGTATAAGTCCAACCACAGTGTGGATGTATAAGTCCAACCACAGTGTGGATGTATAAGTCCAACCACAGTGTGGATGTATAAGTCCAACCACAGTGTGGATGTATAAGTCCAACCACAGTGTGGATGTATAAGTCCAACCACAGTGTGGATGTATAAGTCCAACCACAGTGTGGATGTATAAGTCCAACCACAGTGTGGATGTATAAGTCCAACCACAGTGTGGATGTATAAGTCCAACCACAGTGTGGATGTATAAGTCCAACCACAGTGTGGATGTATAAGTCCAACCACAGTGTGGATGTATAAGTCCAACCACAGTGTGGATGTATAAGTCCAACCACAGTGTGGATGTATAAGTCCAACCACAGTGTGGATGTATAAGTCCAACCACAGTGTGGATGTATAAGTCCAACCACAGTGTGGATGTATAAGTCCAACCACAGTGTGGATGTATAAGTCCAACCACAGTGTGGATGTATAAGTCCAACCACAGTGTGGATGTATAAGTCCAACCACAGTGTGGATGTATAAGTCCAACCACAGTGTGGATGTATAAGTCCAACCACAGTGTGGATGTATAAGTCCAACCACAGTGTGGATGTATAAGTCCAACCACAGTGTGGATGTATAAGTCCAACCACAGTGTGGATGTATAAGTCCAACCACAGTGTGGATGTATAAGTCCAACCACAGTGTGGATGTATAAGTCCAACCACAGTGTGGATGTATAAGTCCAACCACAGTGTGGATGTATAAGTCCAACCACAGTGTGGATGTATAAGTCCAACCACAGTGTGGATGTATAAGTCCAACCACAGTGTGGATGTATAAGTCCAACCACAGTGTGGATGTATAAGTCCAACCACAGTGTGGATGTATAAGTCCAACCACAGTGTGGATGTATAAGTCCAACCACAGTGTGGATGTATAAGTCCAACCACAGTGTGGATGTATAAGTCCAACCACAGTGTGGATGTATAAGTCCAACCACAGTGTGGATGTATAAGTCCAACCACAGTGTGGATGTATAAGTCCAACCACAGTGTGGATGTATAAGTCCAACCACAGTGTGGATGTATAAGTCCAACCACAGTGTGGATGTATAAGTCCAACCACAGTGTGGATGTATAAGTCCAACCACAGTGTGGATGTATAAGTCCAACCACAGTGTGGATGTATAAGTCCAACCACAGTGTGGATGTATAAGTCCAACCACAGTGTGGATGTATAAGTCCAACCACAGTGTGGATGTATAAGTCCAACCACAGTGTGGATGTATAAGTCCAACCACAGTGTGGATGTATAAGTCCAACCACAGTGTGGATGTATAAGTCCAACCACAGTGTGGATGTATAAGTCCAACCACAGTGTGGATGTATAAGTCCAACCACAGTGTGGATGTATAAGTCCAACCACAGTGTGGATGTATAAGTCCAACCACAGTGTGGATGTATAAGTCCAACCACAGTGTGGATGTATAAGTCCAACCACAGTGTGGATGTATAAGTCCAACCACAGTGTGGATGTATAAGTCCAACCACAGTGTGGATGTATAAGTCCAACCACAGTGTGGATGTATAAGTCCAACCACAGTGTGGATGTATAAGTCCAACCACAGTGTGGATGTATAAGTCCAACCACAGTGTGGATGTATAAGTCCAACCACAGTGTGGATGTATAAGTCCAACCACAGTGTGGATGTATAAGTCCAACCACAGTGTGGATGTATAAGTCCAACCACAGTGTGGATGTATAAGTCCAACCACAGTGTGGATGTATAAGTCCAACCACAGTGTGGATGTATAAGTCCAACCACAGTGTGGATGTATAAGTCCAACCACAGTGTGGATGTATAAGTCCAACCACAGTGTGGATGTATAAGTCCAACCACAGTGTGGATGTATAAGTCCAACCACAGTGTGGATGTATAAGTCCAACCACAGTGTGGATGTATAAGTCCAACCACAGTGTGGATGTATAAGTCCAACCACAGTGTGGATGTATAAGTCCAACCACAGTGTGGATGTATAAGTCCAACCACAGTGTGGATGTATAAGTCCAACCACAGTGTGGATGTATAAGTCCAACCACAGTGTGGATGTATAAGTCCAACCACAGTGTGGATGTATAAGTCCAACCACAGTGTGGATGTATAAGTCCAACCACAGTGTGGATGTATAAGTCCAACCACAGTGTGGATGTATAAGTCCAACCACAGTGTGGATGTATAAGTCCAACCACAGTGTGGATGTATAAGTCCAACCACAGTGTGGATGTATAAGTCCAACCACAGTGTGGATGTATAAGTCCAACCACAGTGTGGATGTATAAGTCCAACCACAGTGTGGATGTATAAGTCCAACCACAGTGTGGATGTATAAGTCCAACCACAGTGTGGATGTATAAGTCCAACCACAGTGTGGATGTATAAGTCCAACCACAGTGTGGATGTATAAGTCCAACCACAGTGTGGATGTATAAGTCCAACCACAGTGTGGATGTATAAGTCCAACCACAGTGTGGATGTATAAGTCCAACCACAGTGTGGATGTATAAGTCCAACCACAGTGTGGATGTATAAGTCCAACCACAGTGTGGATGTATAAGTCCAACCACAGTGTGGATGTATAAGTCCAACCACAGTGTGGATGTATAAGTCCAACCACAGTGTGGATGTATAAGTCCAACCACAGTGTGGATGTATAAGTCCAACCACAGTGTGGATGTATAAGTCCAACCACAGTGTGGATGTATAAGTCCAACCACAGTGTGGATGTATAAGTCCAACCACAGTGTGGATGTATAAGTCCAACCACAGTGTGGATGTATAAGTCCAACCACAGTGTGGATGTATAAGTCCAACCACAGTGTGGATGTATAAGTCCAACCACAGTGTGGATGTATAAGTCCAACCACAGTGTGGATGTATAAGTCCAACCACAGTGTGGATGTATAAGTCCAACCACAGTGTGGATGTATAAGTCCAACCACAGTGTGGATGTATAAGTCCAACCACAGTGTGGATGTATAAGTCCAACCACAGTGTGGATGTATAAGTCCAACCACAGTGTGGATGTATAAGTCCAACCACAGTGTGGATGTATAAGTCCAACCACAGTGTGGATGTATAAGTCCAACCACAGTGTGGATGTATAAGTCCAACCACAGTGTGGATGTATAAGTCCAACCACAGTGTGGATGTATAAGTCCAACCACAGTGTGGATGTATAAGTCCAACCACAGTGTGGATGTATAAGTCCAACCACAGTGTGGATGTATAAGTCCAACCACAGTGTGGATGTATAAGTCCAACCACAGTGTGGATGTATAAGTCCAACCACAGTGTGGATGTATAAGTCCAACCACAGTGTGGATGTATAAGTCCAACCACAGTGTGGATGTATAAGTCCAACCACAGTGTGGATGTATAAGTCCAACCACAGTGTGGATGTATAAGTCCAACCACAGTGTGGATGTATAAGTCCAACCACAGTGTGGATGTATAAGTCCAACCACAGTGTGGATGTATAAGTCCAACCACAGTGTGGATGTATAAGTCCAACCACAGTGTGGATGTATAAGTCCAACCACAGTGTGGATGTATAAGTCCAACCACAGTGTGGATGTATAAGTCCAACCACAGTGTGGATGTATAAGTCCAACCACAGTGTGGATGTATAAGTCCAACCACAGTGTGGATGTATAAGTCCAACCACAGTGTGGATGTATAAGTCCAACCACAGTGTGGATGTATAAGTCCAACCACAGTGTGGATGTATAAGTCCAACCACAGTGTGGATGTATAAGTCCAACCACAGTGTGGATGTATAAGTCCAACCACAGTGTGGATGTATAAGTCCAACCACAGTGTGGATGTATAAGTCCAACCACAGTGTGGATGTATAAGTCCAACCACAGTGTGGATGTATAAGTCCAACCACAGTGTGGATGTATAAGTCCAACCACAGTGTGGATGTATAAGTCCAACCACAGTGTGGATGTATAAGTCCAACCACAGTGTGGATGTATAAGTCCAACCACAGTGTGGATGTATAAGTCCAACCACAGTGTGGATGTATAAGTCCAACCACAGTGTGGATGTATAAGTCCAACCACAGTGTGGATGTATAAGTCCAACCACAGTGTGGATGTATAAGTCCAACCACAGTGTGGATGTATAAGTCCAACCACAGTGTGGATGTATAAGTCCAACCACAGTGTGGATGTATAAGTCCAACCACAGTGTGGATGTATAAGTCCAACCACAGTGTGGATGTATAAGTCCAACCACAGTGTGGATGTATAAGTCCAACCACAGTGTGGATGTATAAGTCCAACCACAGTGTGGATGTATAAGTCCAACCACAGTGTGGATGTATAAGTCCAACCACAGTGTGGATGTATAAGTCCAACCACAGTGTGGATGTATAAGTCCAACCACAGTGTGGATGTATAAGTCCAACCACAGTGTGGATGTATAAGTCCAACCACAGTGTGGATGTATAAGTCCAACCACAGTGTGGATGTATAAGTCCAACCACAGTGTGGATGTATAAGTCCAACCACAGTGTGGATGTATAAGTCAACCACAGTGTGGATGTTATAAGTCCAACCACAGTGTGGATGTATAAGTCCAACCACAGTGTGGATGTATAAGTCCAACCACAGTGTGGATGTATAAGTCCAACCACAGTGAGGTTGTAAAAGTCCAACCACAGTGTGGGATGTATAGTCCAACCAACAGGTTGTGGATGATATATGTACCTCACAGTGTGGATGTATAAGTCAAACCACAGTGTGGATGTATAAGTCCAACCACAGTGTGGAGGTATAAGTCCAACGACAGTGTGGATGGATAAGTCCAACCACAGTGTGGATGTATAAGTCCAACCACAGTGTGGATGTATAAGTCCAACCACAGTGTGGATGACTAAGTCCAACCACAGTGTGGATGTATAAGTCCAACCACAGTGTGGATGTATAAGTCCAACCACAGTGTGGATGTATAAGTCCAACCACAGTGTGGATGTATAAGTCCAACCACAGTGTGGATGTATAAGTCCAACCACAGTGTGGATGTATAAGTCCACCCACAGGGTGGATGTATAAGTCCAACCACAGTGTGGATGTATAAGTCCAACCACAGTGTGGATGTATAAGTCCAACCACAGTGTGGATGTATAAGTCCAACCACAGTGTGGATGTATAAGTCCAACCACAGTGTGGATGTATAAGTCCAACCACAGTGTGGATGTATAAGTCCAACCACAGTGTGGATGTATAAGTCCAACCAAAGTGTGGATGTATAAGTACAACCACAGTGTGGATGTATAAGTACAACCACAGTGTGGATGTATAAGTCCAACCACAGTGTGGATGTATAAGTCCAACCACAGTGTGGATGTATAAGTCCAACCACAGTGTGGATGTATAAGTCCAACCACAGTGTGGATGTATAAGTCCAACCACAGTGTGGATGTATACGTCCAACCACAGTGTGGATGTATAAGTCCAACCACAGTGTGGATGTATAAGTCCAACCACAGTGTGGATGTATAAGTCCAACCACAGTGTGGATGTATAAGTCCAACCACAGTGTGGATGTATAAGTCCAACCACAGTGTGGATGTATAAGTCCAACCACAGTGTGGATGTATAAGTCCAACCACAGTGTGGATGTATAAGTCCAACCACAGTGTGGATGTATAAGTCCAACCACAGTGTGGATGTATAAGTCCAACCACAGTGTGGATGTATAAGTCCAACCACAGTGTGGAGGTATAAGTCCAACCACAGTGTGGATGTATAAGTCCACCCACAGTGTGGATGTATAAGTCCAACCACAGTGTGGATGTATAAGTCCAACCACAGTGTGGATGTATAAGTCCAACCACAGTGTGGATGTATAAGTCCAACCACAGTGTGGATGTATAAGTCCAACCACAGTGTGGATGTATAAGTCCAACCAAAGTGTGGATGTATAAGTCCAACCACAGTGTGGATGTATAAGTCCAACCACAGTGTGGATGTATAAGTCCAACCACAGTGTGGATGTAAAAGTCCAACCACAGTGTGGATGTATAAGTCCAACCACAGTGTGGATGTATAAGTCCTAACACAGTGTGTATGTATAAGTCCAACCACAGTGTGGATGTATAAGTCCAACCACAGTGTGGATGTATAAGTCCAACCACAGTGTGGATGTATAAGTCCAACCACAGTGTGGATGTATAAGTCCAACCACAGTGTGGATGTATAAGTCCAACCACAGTGTGGATGTATAAGTCCAACCACAGTGTGGATGTATAAGTCCAACCACAGTGTGGATGTAGAAGTCCAACCACAGTGTGGATGTATAAGTCCAACCACAGTGTGGATGTATAAGTCCAACCACAGTGTGGATGTATAAGTCCAACCACAGTGTGGATGTATAAGTCCACCCACAGTGTGGATGTATAAGTCCAACCACAGTGTGGATGTATAAGTCCAACCACAGTGTGGATGTATAAGTCCAACCACAGTGTGGATGTATAAGTCCAACCACAGTGTGGATGTATAAGTCCAACCACAGTGTGGATGTATAAGTCCAACCACAGTGTGGATGTATAAGTCCAACCACAGTGTGGATGTATAAGTCCAACCACAGTGTGGATGTATAAGTCCAACCACAGTGTGGCTGTATAAGTCCAACCACAGTGTGGATGTATAAGTCCAACCACAGTGTGGATGTATAAGTCCAACCACAGTGTGGATGTATAAGTCCAACCACAGTGTGGATGTATAAGTCCAACCACAGTGTGGATGTATAAGTCCAACCACAGTGTGGATGTATAAGTCCAACCACCGTGTGGATGTATAAGTCCAACCACAGTGTGGATGTATAAGTCCAACCACAGTGTGGATGTATAAGTCCAACCACAGTGTGGATTTATAAGTCCAACCACAGTGTGGATGTATAAGTCCAACCACAGTGTGGATGTATAAGTCCAACCACAGTGTGGATGTATAAGTCCAACCACAGTGTGGATGTATAAGTCCAACCACATTGTGGATGTATAAGTCCAACCACAGTGTGGATGTATAAGTCCAACCACAGTGTGGATGTATAAGTCCCACCACAGTGTGGATGTATAAGTCCAACCACAGTGTGGATGTATAAGTCCAACCACAGTGTGGATGTATAAGTCCAACCACAGTGTGGATGTATAAGTCCAACCACAGTGTGGATGTATAAGTCCAACCACAGTGTGGATGTATAAGTCCAACCACAGTGTGGATGTATAAGTCCAACCACAGTGTGGATGTATAAGTCCAACCACAGTTTGGATGTATAAGTCCAACCACAGTGTGGATGTATAAGCCAACCACAGTGGGATGCATAAGTCCAACCACAGTGTGGATGTATAAGCCCAACCACAGTGTGGATGTATAAGTCCAACCACAGTGTGGATGTATAAGTCCAACCACAGTGTGGATGTATAAGTCCAACCACAGTGTGGATGTATAAGTCCAACCACAGTGTGGATGTATAAGTCCAACCACAGTGGGGATGTATAAGTCCAACCACAGTGTGGATGTATAAGTCCAAAACCACCAGTGTGGATGTATAAGTACCAAACCACAAGTGTGGATGTATAAACTCGTCCACCCACAGTTGTGGATGTATAAGTCCAACCACAGGTGGTATGGTAAGCTCCAACCACAGTGTGCATGTATAAGTCCAACCACAGTGTCGGAATGTATAAGTCCAACCACAGTGTGGATGTATAAGTCCAAGCCACAGTTGTGGATGTATAAGTCCAACCACCCCAGTGTGGATGTATAAGTCCATACCCTACAGTGTGGATGTAGAAAACTTAAGTCCAACCACAGTGTGGATGTATAAGTCCAACCACAGTGTGGATGTATTAAGTCCAACTCACAGTGTCGGATTGTATAAGTTCCAACCACAATTGTGGATGTATAAGTCCAACCACAGTGTGGATGTATAAGCTCCAAACCACAGTGTGGACTGTATAAGTCCAACCATCAGTGTGGATGTATAAGTCAAACCACCGGGTGGATGTATAAAGATCCAACCACAGTGTGGATGTATAAGGTTCCAACCACAGTGTGGCATGTATAACGTCCAACCACAGTGCTGGATGTATAAGTCCAAACCAACCAGTGTGGATGTATAACGTCCAACCCACAGCTGTGGATGTATAAGTCCAAACCACCAGTGTGGATGTATTTAAGTCCAACCAACAGTGTGGATGTATAAGTCCAACCACAGTGTGGATGTATAAGTCCAACCACCGTTGTGGATGTATAAGTCCAACCACAGTGTGGATGTATAAGTCCAACCAACAGTGTTGGATGGTATAAGTCCAACCACAGTGGTGGATGTAATAAGTCCAACCACAGTGTGGCGATGTATAAGGTCCAACCACAGTGTGGA
Organism: Montipora foliosa; assembly: GCF_036669935.1. Lineage (NCBI taxonomy): Eukaryota > Metazoa > Cnidaria > Anthozoa > Scleractinia > Acroporidae > Montipora > Montipora foliosa. The sequence continues at coordinate 44,982,140 of NC_090873.1, forward strand.
CTGTATAAGTACAACCACAGTGTGGATGTATAAGTCCAACCACACGTGTGTATGTATAAGTCCAACCACAGTGTGGATGTATAAGTCCAACAACAGTGTGGATGTATATAGTCCAACCACAGTGGGAATGTATAAGTCCAACCACAGTGTGGATGTGATAAGGGTCCATACCACAGTGTGGCGGTATAAAGTCCAACCACAGTGTGGATGGATAAGTCCAACCACAGGGTGGATGTATAAGTCCAACCACAGTGTGGATGTATAAGTCCAACCACAGTGTGGATGTATAAGTCCAACAACAGTGTGGATGTATAAGTCCAACCACAGTGTGGATGTATAAGTCCAACCAGAGTGTGGATGTATAAGGGCAACCACAGTGTGGAATGTATAAGTAAACCCCAGTGTGGAGGTATAAGTCCAACCACAGTGTGGATGTATAAGTCCAACCACAGTGTGGATGTATAAGTCCAACCACAGTGTGGATGTATAAGTCCAACCACAGTGTGGATGTATAAGTCCAACCACAGTGTGGATGTATAAGTCCAACCACAGTGTGGATGTATAAGTCCAACCACAGTGTGGATGTATAAGTCCAACCACAGTGTGGATGTATAAGTCCAACCACAGTGTGGATGTATAAGTCCAACCACAGTGTGGATGTATAAGTCCAACCACAGTGTGGATGTATAAGTCCAACCACAGTGTGGATGTATAAGTCCAACCACAGTGTGGATGTATAAGTCCAACCACAGTGTGGATGTATAAGTCCAACCACAGTGTGGATGTATAAGTCCAACCACAGTGTGGATGTATAAGTCCAACCACAGTGTGGATGTATAAGTCCAACCACAGTGTGGATGTATAAGTCCAACCACAGTGTGGATGTATAAGTCCAACCACAGTGTGGATGTATAAGTCCAACCACAGTGTGGATGTATAAGTCCAACCACAGTGTGGATGTATAAGTCCAACCACAGTGTGGATGTATAAGTCCAACCACAGTGTGGATGTATAAGTCCAACCACAGTGTGGATGTATAAGTCCAACCACAGTGTGGATGTATAAGTCCAACCACAGTGTGGATGTATAAGTCCAACCACAGTGTGGATGTATAAGTCCAACCACAGTGTGGATGTATAAGTCCAACCACAGTGTGGATGTATAAGTCCAACCACAGTGTGGATGTATAAGTCCAACCACAGTGTGGATGTATAAGTCCAACCACAGTGTGGATGTATAAGTCCAACCACAGTGTGGATGTATAAGTCCAACCACAGTGTGGATGTATAAGTCCAACCACAGTGTGGATGTATAAGTCCAACCACAGTGTGGATGTATAAGTCCAACCACAGTGTGGATGTATAAGTCCAACCACAGTGTGGATGTATAAGTCCAACCACAGTGTGGATGTATAAGTCCAACCACAGTGTGGATGTATAAGTCCAACCACAGTGTGGATGTATAAGTCCAACCACAGTGTGGATGTATAAGTCCAACCACAGTGTGGATGTATAAGTCCAACCACAGTGTGGATGTATAAGTCCAACCACAGTGTGGATGTATAAGTCCAACCACAGTGTGGATGTATAAGTCCAACCACAGTGTGGATGTATAAGTCCAACCACAGTGTGGATGTATAAGTCCAACCACAGTGTGGATGTATAAGTCCAACCACAGTGTGGATGTATAAGTCCAACCACAGTGTGGATGTATAAGTCCAACCACAGTGTGGATGTATAAGTCCAACCACAGTGTGGATGTATAAGTCCAACCACAGTGTGGATGTATAAGTCCAACCACAGTGTGGATGTATAAGTCCAACCACAGTGTGGATGTATAAGTCCAACCACAGTGTGGATGTATAAGTCCAACCACAGTGTGGATGTATAAGTCCAACCACAGTGTGGATGTATAAGTCCAACCACAGTGTGGATGTATAAGTCCAACCACAGTGTGGATGTATAAGTCCAACCACAGTGTGGATGTATAAGTCCAACCACAGTGTGGATGTATAAGTCCAACCACAGTGTGGATGTATAAGTCCAACCACAGTGTGGATGTATAAGTCCAACCACAGTGTGGATGTATAAGTCCAACCACAGTGTGGATGTATAAGTCCAACCACAGTGTGGATGTATAAGTCCAACCACAGTGTGGATGTATAAGTCCAACCACAGTGTGGATGTATAAGTCCAACCACAGTGTGGATGTATAAGTCCAACCACAGTGTGGATGTATAAGTCCAACCACAGTGTGGATGTATAAGTCCAACCACAGTGTGGATGTATAAGTCCAACCACAGTGTGGATGTATAAGTCCAACCACAGTGTGGATGTATAAGTCCAACCACAGTGTGGATGTATAAGTCCAACCACAGTGTGGATGTATAAGTCCAACCACAGTGTGGATGTATAAGTCCAACCACAGTGTGGATGTATAAGTCCAACCACAGTGTGGATGTATAAGTCCAACCACAGTGTGGATGTATAAGTCCAACCACAGTGTGGATGTATAAGTCCAACCACAGTGTGGATGTATAAGTCCAACCACAGTGTGGATGTATAAGTCCAACCACAGTGTGGATGTATAAGTCCAACCACAGTGTGGATGTATAAGTCCAACCACAGTGTGGATGTATAAGTCCAACCACAGTGTGGATGTATAAGTCCAACCACAGTGTGGATGTATAAGTCCAACCACAGTGTGGATGTATAAGTCCAACCACAGTGTGGATGTATAAGTCCAACCACAGTGTGGATGTATAAGTCCAACCACAGTGTGGATGTATAAGTCCAACCACAGTGTGGATGTATAAGTCCAACCACAGTGTGGATGTATAAGTCCAACCACAGTGTGGATGTATAAGTCCAACCACAGTGTGGATGTATAAGTCCAACCACAGTGTGGATGTATAAGTCCAACCACAGTGTGGATGTATAAGTCCAACCACAGTGTGGATGTATAAGTCCAACCACAGTGTGGATGTATAAGTCCAACCACAGTGTGGATGTATAAGTCCAACCACAGTGTGGATGTATAAGTCCAACCACAGTGTGGATGTATAAGTCCAACCACAGTGTGGATGTATAAGTCCAACCACAGTGTGGATGTATAAGTCCAACCACAGTGTGGATGTATAAGTCCAACCACAGTGTGGATGTATAAGTCCAACCACAGTGTGGATGTATAAGTCCAACCACAGTGTGGATGTATAAGTCCAACCACAGTGTGGATGTATAAGTCCAACCACAGTGTGGATGTATAAGTCCAACCACAGTGTGGATGTATAAGTCCAACCACAGTGTGGATGTATAAGTCCAACCACAGTGTGGATGTATAAGTCCAACCACAGTGTGGATGTATAAGTCCAACCACAGTGTGGATGTATAAGTCCAACCACAGTGTGGATGTATAAGTCCAACCACAGTGTGGATGTATAAGTCCAACCACAGTGTGGATGTATAAGTCCAACCACAGTGTGGATGTATAAGTCCAACCACAGTGTGGATGTATAAGTCCAACCACAGTGTGGATGTATAAGTCCAACCACAGTGTGGATGTATAAGTCCAACCACAGTGTGGATGTATAAGTCCAACCACAGTGTGGATGTATAAGTCCAACCACAGTGTGGATGTATAAGTCCAACCACAGTGTGGATGTATAAGTCCAACCACAGTGTGGATGTATAAGTCCAACCACAGTGTGGATGTATAAGTCCAACCACAGTGTGGATGTATAAGTCCAACCACAGTGTGGATGTATAAGTCCAACCACAGTGTGGATGTATAAGTCCAACCACAGTGTGGATGTATAAGTCCAACCACAGTGTGGATGTATAAGTCCAACCACAGTGTGGATGTATAAGTCCAACCACAGTGTGGATGTATAAGTCCAACCACAGTGTGGATGTATAAGTCCAACCACAGTGTGGATGTATAAGTCCAACCACAGTGTGGATGTATAAGTCCAACCACAGTGTGGATGTATAAGTCCAACCACAGTGTGGATGTATAAGTCCAACCACAGTGTGGATGTATAAGTCCAACCACAGTGTGGATGTATAAGTCCAACCACAGTGTGGATGTATAAGTCCAACCACAGTGTGGATGTATAAGTCCAACCACAGTGTGGATGTATAAGTCCAACCACAGTGTGGATGTATAAGTCCAACCACAGTGTGGATGTATAAGTCCAACCACAGTGTGGATGTATAAGTCCAACCACAGTGTGGATGTATAAGTCCAACCACAGTGTGGATGTATAAGTCCAACCACAGTGTGGATGTATAAGTCCAACCACAGTGTGGATGTATAAGTCCAACCACAGTGTGGATGTATAAGTCCAACCACAGTGTGGATGTATAAGTCCAACCACAGTGTGGATGTATAAGTCCAACCACAGTGTGGATGTATAAGTCCAACCACAGTGTGGATGTATAAGTCCAACCACAGTGTGGATGTATAAGTCCAACCACAGTGTGGATGTATAAGTCCAACCACAGTGTGGATGTATAAGTCCAACCACAGTGTGGATGTATAAGTCCAACCACAGTGTGGATGTATAAGTCCAACCACAGTGTGGATGTATAAGTCCAACCACAGTGTGGATGTATAAGTCCAACCACAGTGTGGATGTATAAGTCCAACCACAGTGTGGATGTATAAGTCCAACCACAGTGTGGATGTATAAGTCCAACCACAGTGTGGATGTATAAGTCCAACCACAGTGTGGATGTATAAGTCCAACCACAGTGTGGATGTATAAGTCCAACCACAGTGTGGATGTATAAGTCCAACCACAGTGTGGATGTATAAGTCCAACCACAGTGTGGATGTATAAGTCCAACCACAGTGTGGATGTATAAGTCCAACCACAGTGTGGATGTATAAGTCCAACCACAGTGTGGATGTATAAGTCCAACCACAGTGTGGATGTATAAGTCCAACCACAGTGTGGATGTATAAGTCCAACCACAGTGTGGATGTATAAGTCCAACCACAGTGTGGATGTATAAGTCCAACCACAGTGTGGATGTATAAGTCCAACCACAGTGTGGATGTATAAGTCCAACCACAGTGTGGATGTATAAGTCCAACCACAGTGTGGATGTATAAGTCCAACCACAGTGTGGATGTATAAGTCCAACCACAGTGTGGATGTATAAGTCCAACCACAGTGTGGATGTATAAGTCCAACCACAGTGTGGATGTATAAGTCCAACCACAGTGTGGATGTATAAGTCCAACCACAGTGTGGATGTATAAGTCCAACCACAGTGTGGATGTATAAGTCCAACCACAGTGTGGATGTATAAGTCCAACCACAGTGTGGATGTATAAGTCCAACCACAGTGTGGATGTATAAGTCCAACCACAGTGTGGATGTATAAGTCCAACCACAGTGTGGATGTATAAGTCCAACCACAGTGTGGATGTATAAGTCCAACCACAGTGTGGATGTATAAGTCCAACCACAGTGTGGATGTATAAGTCCAACCACAGTGTGGATGTATAAGTCCAACCACAGTGTGGATGTATAAGTCCAACCACAGTGTGGATGTATAAGTCCAACCACAGTGTGGATGTATAAGTCCAACCACAGTGTGGATGTATAAGTCCAACCACAGTGTGGATGTATAAGTCCAACCACAGTGTGGATGTATAAGTCCAACCACAGTGTGGATGTATAAGTCCAACCACAGTGTGGATGTATAAGTCCAACCACAGTGTGGATGTATAAGTCCAACCACAGTGTGGATGTATAAGTCCAACCACAGTGTGGATGTATAAGTCCAACCACAGTGTGGATGTATAAGTCCAACCACAGTGTGGATGTATAAGTCCAACCACAGTGTGGATGTATAAGTCCAACCACAGTGTGGATGTATAAGTCCAACCACAGTGTGGATGTATAAGTCCAACCACAGTGTGGATGTATAAGTCCAACCACAGTGTGGATGTATAAGTCCAACCACAGTGTGGATGTATAAGTCCAACCACAGTGTGGATGTATAAGTCCAACCACAGTGTGGATGTATAAGTCCAACCACAGTGTGGATGTATAAGTCCAACCACAGTGTGGATGTATAAGTCCAACCACAGTGTGGATGTATAAGTCCAACCACAGTGTGGATGTATAAGTCCAACCACAGTGTGGATGTATAAGTCCAACCACAGTGTGGATGTATAAGTCCAACCACAGTGTGGATGTATAAGTCCAACCACAGTGTGGATGTATAAGTCCAACCACAGTGTGGATGTATAAGTCCAACCACAGTGTGGATGTATAAGTCCAACCACAGTGTGGATGTATAAGTCCAACCACAGTGTGGATGTATAAGTCCAACCACAGTGTGGATGTATAAGTCCAACCACAGTGTGGATGTATAAGTCCAACCACAGTGTGGATGTATAAGTCCAACCACAGTGTGGATGTATAAGTCCAACCACAGTGTGGATGTATAAGTCCAACCACAGTGTGGATGTATAAGTCCAACCACAGTGTGGATGTATAAGTCCAACCACAGTGTGGATGTATAAGTCCAACCACAGTGTGGATGTATAAGTCCAACCACAGTGTGGATGTATAAGTCCAACCACAGTGTGGATGTATAAGTCCAACCACAGTGTGGATGTATAAGTCCAACCACAGTGTGGATGTATAAGTCCAACCACAGTGTGGATGTATAAGTCCAACCACAGTGTGGATGTATAAGTCCAACCACAGTGTGGATGTATAAGTCCAACCACAGTGTGGATGTATAAGTCCAACCACAGTGTGGATGTATAAGTCCAACCACAGTGTGGATGTATAAGTCCAACCACAGTGTGGATGTATAAGTCCAACCACAGTGTGGATGTATAAGTCCAACCACAGTGTGGATGTATAAGTCCAACCACAGTGTGGATGTATAAGTCCAACCACAGTGTGGATGTATAAGTCCAACCACAGTGTGGATGTATAAGTCCAACCACAGTGTGGATGTATAAGTCCAACCACAGTGTGGATGTATAAGTCCAACCACAGTGTGGATGTATAAGTCCAACCACAGTGTGGATGTATAAGTCCAACCACAGTGTGGATGTATAAGTCCAACCACAGTGTGGATGTATAAGTCCAACCACAGTGTGGATGTATAAGTCCAACCACAGTGTGGATGTATAAGTCCAACCACAGTGTGGATGTATAAGTCCAACCACAGTGTGGATGTATAAGTCCAACCACAGTGTGGATGTATAAGTCCAACCACAGTGTGGATGTATAAGTCCAACCACAGTGTGGATGTATAAGTCCAACCACAGTGTGGATGTATAAGTCCAACCACAGTGTGGATGTATAAGTCCAACCACAGTGTGGATGTATAAGTCCAACCACAGTGTGGATGTATAAGTCCAACCACAGTGTGGATGTATAAGTCCAACCACAGTGTGGATGTATAAGTCCAACCACAGTGTGGATGTATAAGTCCAACCACAGTGTGGATGTATAAGTCCAACCACAGTGTGGATGTATAAGTCCAACCACAGTGTGGATGTATAAGTCCAACCACAGTGTGGATGTATAAGTCCAACCACAGTGTGGATGTATAAGTCCAACCACAGTGTGGATGTATAAGTCCAACCACAGTGTGGATGTATAAGTCCAACCACAGTGTGGATGTATAAGTCCAACCACAGTGTGGATGTATAAGTCCAACCACAGTGTGGATGTATAAGTCCAACCACAGTGTGGATGTATAAGTCCAACCACAGTGTGGATGTATAAGTCCAACCACAGTGTGGATGTATAAGTCCAACCACAGTGTGGATGTATAAGTCCAACCACAGTGTGGATGTATAAGTCCAACCACAGTGTGGATGTATAAGTCCAACCACAGTGTGGATGTATAAGTCCAACCACAGTGTGGATGTATAAGTCCAACCACAGTGTGGATGTATAAGTCCAACCACAGTGTGGATGTATAAGTCCAACCACAGTGTGGATGTATAAGTCCAACCACAGTGTGGATGTATAAGTCCAACCACAGTGTGGATGTATAAGTCCAACCACAGTGTGGATGTATAAGTCCAACCACAGTGTGGATGTATAAGTCCAACCACAGTGTGGATGTATAAGTCCAACCACAGTGTGGATGTATAAGTCCAACCACAGTGTGGATGTATAAGTCCAACCACAGTGTGGATGTATAAGTCCAACCACAGTGTGGATGTATAAGTCCAACCACAGTGTGGATGTATAAGTCCAACCACAGTGTGGATGTATAAGTCCAACCACAGTGTGGATGTATAAGTCCAACCACAGTGTGGATGTATAAGTCCAACCACAGTGTGGATGTATAAGTCCAACCACAGTGTGGATGTATAAGTCCAACCACAGTGTGGATGTATAAGTCCAACCACAGTGTGGATGTATAAGTCCAACCACAGTGTGGATGTATAAGTCCAACCACAGTGTGGATGTATAAGTCCAACCACAGTGTGGATGTATAAGTCCAACCACAGTGTGGATGTATAAGTCCAACCACAGTGTGGATGTATAAGTCCAACCACAGTGTGGATGTATAAGTCCAACCACAGTGTGGATGTATAAGTCCAACCACAGTGTGGATGTATAAGTCCAACCACAGTGTGGATGTATAAGTCCAACCACAGTGTGGATGTATAAGTCCAACCACAGTGTGGATGTATAAGTCCAACCACAGTGTGGATGTATAAGTCCAACCACAGTGTGGATGTATAAGTCCAACCACAGTGTGGATGTATAAGTCCAACCACAGTGTGGATGTATAAGTCCAACCACAGTGTGGATGTATAAGTCCAACCACAGTGTGGATGTATAAGTCCAACCACAGTGTGGATGTATAAGTCCAACCACAGTGTGGATGTATAAGTCCAACCACAGTGTGGATGTATAAGTCCAACCACAGTGTGGATGTATAAGTCCAACCACAGTGTGGATGTATAAGTCCAACCACAGTGTGGATGTATAAGTCCAACCACAGTGTGGATGTATAAGTCCAACCACAGTGTGGATGTATAAGTCCAACCACAGTGTGGATGTATAAGTCCAACCACAGTGTGGATGTATAAGTCCAACCACAGTGTGGATGTATAAGTCCAACCACAGTGTGGATGTATAAGTCCAACCACAGTGTGGATGTATAAGTCCAACCACAGTGTGGATGTATAAGTCCAACCACAGTGTGGATGTATAAGTCCAACCACAGTGTGGATGTATAAGTCCAACCACAGTGTGGATGTATAAGTCCAACCACAGTGTGGATGTATAAGTCCAACCACAGTGTGGATGTATAAGTCCAACCACAGTGTGGATGTATAAGTCCAACCACAGTGTGGATGTATAAGTCCAACCACAGTGTGGATGTATAAGTCCAACCACAGTGTGGATGTATAAGTCCAACCACAGTGTGGATGTATAAGTCCAACCACAGTGTGGATGTATAAGTCCAACCACAGTGTGGATGTATAAGTCCAACCACAGTGTGGATGTATAAGTCCAACCACAGTGTGGATGTATAAGTCCAACCACAGTGTGGATGTATAAGTCCAACCACAGTGTGGATGTATAAGTCCAACCACAGTGTGGATGTATAAGTCCAACCACAGTGTGGATGTATAAGTCCAACCACAGTGTGGATGTATAAGTCCAACCACAGTGTGGATGTATAAGTCCAACCACAGTGTGGATGTATAAGTCCAACCACAGTGTGGATGTATAAGTCCAACCACAGTGTGGATGTATAAGTCCAACCACAGTGTGGATGTATAAGTCCAACCACAGTGTGGATGTATAAGTCCAACCACAGTGTGGATGTATAAGTCCAACCACAGTGTGGATGTATAAGTCCAACCACAGTGTGGATGTATAAGTCCAACCACAGTGTGGATGTATAAGTCCAACCACAGTGTGGATGTATAAGTCCAACCACAGTGTGGATGTATAAGTCCAACCACAGTGTGGATGTATAAGTCCAACCACAGTGTGGATGTATAAGTCCAACCACAGTGTGGATGTATAAGTCCAACCACAGTGTGGATGTATAAGTCCAACCACAGTGTGGATGTATAAGTCCAACCACAGTGTGGATGTATAAGTCCAACCACAGTGTGGATGTATAAGTCCAACCACAGTGTGGATGTATAAGTCCAACCACAGTGTGGATGTATAAGTCCAACCACAGTGTGGATGTATAAGTCCAACCACAGTGTGGATGTATAAGTCCAACCACAGTGTGGATGTATAAGTCCAACCACAGTGTGGATGTATAAGTCCAACCACAGTGTGGATGTATAAGTCCAACCACAGTGTGGATGTATAAGTCCAACCACAGTGTGGATGTATAAGTCCAACCACAGTGTGGATGTATAAGTCCAACCACAGTGTGGATGTATAAGTCCAACCACAGTGTGGATGTATAAGTCCAACCACAGTGTGGATGTATAAGTCCAACCACAGTGTGGATGTATAAGTCCAACCACAGTGTGGATGTATAAGTCCAACCACAGTGTGGATGTATAAGTCCAACCACAGTGTGGATGTATAAGTCCAACCACAGTGTGGATGTATAAGTCCAACCACAGTGTGGATGTATAAGTCCAACCACAGTGTGGATGTATAAGTCCAACCACAGTGTGGATGTATAAGTCCAACCACAGTGTGGATGTATAAGTCCAACCACAGTGTGGATGTATAAGTCCAACCACAGTGTGGATGTATAAGTCCAACCACAGTGTGGATGTATAAGTCCAACCACAGTGTGGATGTATAAGTCCAACCACAGTGTGGATGTATAAGTCCAACCACAGTGTGGATGTATAAGTCCAACCACAGTGTGGATGTATAAGTCCAACCACAGTGTGGATGTATAAGTCCAACCACAGTGTGGATGTATAAGTCCAACCACAGTGTGGATGTATAAGTCCAACCACAGTGTGGATGTATAAGTCCAACCACAGTGTGGATGTATAAGTCCAACCACAGTGTGGATGTATAAGTCCAACCACAGTGTGGATGTATAAGTCCAACCACAGTGTGGATGTATAAGTCCAACCACAGTGTGGATGTATAAGTCCAACCACAGTGTGGATGTATAAGTCCAACCACAGTGTGGATGTATAAGTCCAACCACAGTGTGGATGTATAAGTCCAACCACAGTGTGGATGTATAAGTCCAACCACAGTGTGGATGTATAAGTCCAACCACAGTGTGGATGTATAAGTCCAACCACAGTGTGGATGTATAAGTCCAACCACAGTGTGGATGTATAAGTCCAACCACAGTGTGGATGTATAAGTCCAACCACAGTGTGGATGTATAAGTCCAACCACAGTGTGGATGTATAAGTCCAACCACAGTGTGGATGTATAAGTCCAACCACAGTGTGGATGTATAAGTCCAACCACAGTGTGGATGTATAAGTCCAACCACAGTGTGGATGTATAAGTCCAACCACAGTGTGGATGTATAAGTCCAACCACAGTGTGGATGTATAAGTCCAACCACAGTGTGGATGTATAAGTCCAACCACAGTGTGGATGTATAAGTCCAACCACAGTGTGGATGTATAAGTCCAACCACAGTGTGGATGTATAAGTCCAACCACAGTGTGGATGTATAAGTCCAACCACAGTGTGGATGTATAAGTCCAACCACAGTGTGGATGTATAAGTCCAACCACAGTGTGGATGTATAAGTCCAACCACAGTGTGGATGTATAAGTCCAACCACAGTGTGGATGTATAAGTCCAACCACAGTGTGGATGTATAAGTCCAACCACAGTGTGGATGTATAAGTCCAACCACAGTGTGGATGTATAAGTCCAACCACAGTGTGGATGTATAAGTCCAACCACAGTGTGGATGTATAAGTCCAACCACAGTGTGGATGTATAAGTCCAACCACAGTGTGGATGTATAAGTCCAACCACAGTGTGGATGTATAAGTCCAACCACAGTGTGGATGTATAAGTCCAACCACAGTGTGGATGTATAAGTCCAACCACAGTGTGGATGTATAAGTCCAACCACAGTGTGGATGTATAAGTCCAACCACAGTGTGGATGTATAAGTCCAACCACAGTGTGGATGTATAAGTCCAACCACAGTGTGGATGTATAAGTCCAACCACAGTGTGGATGTATAAGTCCAACCACAGTGTGGATGTATAAGTCCAACCACAGTGTGGATGTATAAGTCCAACCACAGTGTGGATGTATAAGTCCAACCACAGTGTGGATGTATAAGTCCAACCACAGTGTGGATGTATAAGTCCAACCACAGTGTGGATGTATAAGTCCAACCACAGTGTGGATGTATAAGTCCAACCACAGTGTGGATGTATAAGTCCAACCACAGTGTGGATGTATAAGTCCAACCACAGTGTGGATGTATAAGTCCAACCACAGTGTGGATGTATAAGTCCAACCACAGTGTGGATGTATAAGTCCAACCACAGTGTGGATGTATAAGTCCAACCACAGTGTGGATGTATAAGTCCAACCACAGTGTGGATGTATAAGTCCAACCACAGTGTGGATGTATAAGTCCAACCACAGTGTGGATGTATAAGTCCAACCACAGTGTGGATGTATAAGTCCAACCACAGTGTGGATGTATAAGTCCAACCACAGTGTGGATGTATAAGTCCAACCACAGTGTGGATGTATAAGTCCAACCACAGTGTGGATGTATAAGTCCAACCACAGTGTGGATGTATAAGTCCAACCACAGTGTGGATGTATAAGTCCAACCACAGTGTGGATGTATAAGTCCAACCACAGTGTGGATGTATAAGTCCAACCACAGTGTGGATGTATAAGTCCAACCACAGTGTGGATGTATAAGTCCAACCACAGTGTGGATGTATAAGTCCAACCACAGTGTGGATGTATAAGTCCAACCACAGTGTGGATGTATAAGTCCAACCACAGTGTGGATGTATAAGTCCAACCACAGTGTGGATGTATAAGTCCAACCACAGTGTGGATGTATAAGTCCAACCACAGTGTGGATGTATAAGTCCAACCACAGTGTGGATGTATAAGTCCAACCACAGTGTGGATGTATAAGTCCAACCACAGTGTGGATGTATAAGTCCAACCACAGTGTGGATGTATAAGTCCAACCACAGTGTGGATGTATAAGTCCAACCACAGTGTGGATGTATAAGTCCAACCACAGTGTGGATGTATAAGTCCAACCACAGTGTGGATGTATAAGTCCAACCACAGTGTGGATGTATAAGTCCAACCACAGTGTGGATGTATAAGTCCAACCACAGTGTGGATGTATAAGTCCAACCACAGTGTGGATGTATAAGTCCAACCACAGTGTGGATGTATAAGTCCAACCACAGTGTGGATGTATAAGTCCAACCACAGTGTGGATGTATAAGTCCAACCACAGTGTGGATGTATAAGTCCAACCACAGTGTGGATGTATAAGTCCAACCACAGTGTGGATGTATAAGTCCAACCACAGTGTGGATGTATAAGTCCAACCACAGTGTGGATGTATAAGTCCAACCACAGTGTGGATGTATAAGTCCAACCACAGTGTGGATGTATAAGTCCAACCACAGTGTGGATGTATAAGTCCAACCACAGTGTGGATGTATAAGTCCAACCACAGTGTGGATGTATAAGTCCAACCACAGTGTGGATGTATAAGTCCAACCACAGTGTGGATGTATAAGTCCAACCACAGTGTGGATGTATAAGTCCAACCACAGTGTGGATGTATAAGTCCAACCACAGTGTGGATGTATAAGTCCAACCACAGTGTGGATGTATAAGTCCAACCACAGTGTGGATGTATAAGTCCAACCACAGTGTGGATGTATAAGTCCAACCACAGTGTGGATGTATAAGTCCAACCACAGTGTGGATGTATAAGTCCAACCACAGTGTGGATGTATAAGTCCAACCACAGTGTGGATGTATAAGTCCAACCACAGTGTGGATGTATAAGTCCAACCACAGTGTGGATGTATAAGTCCAACCACAGTGTGGATGTATAAGTCCAACCACAGTGTGGATGTATAAGTCCAACCACAGTGTGGATGTATAAGTCCAACCACAGTGTGGATGTATAAGTCCAACCACAGTGTGGATGTATAAGTCCAACCACAGTGTGGATGTATAAGTCCAACCACAGTGTGGATGTATAAGTCCAACCACAGTGTGGATGTATAAGTCCAACCACAGTGTGGATGTATAAGTCCAACCACAGTGTGGATGTATAAGTCCAACCACAGTGTGGATGTATAAGTCCAACCACAGTGTGGATGTATAAGTCCAACCACAGTGTGGATGTATAAGTCCAACCACAGTGTGGATGTATAAGTCCAACCACAGTGTGGATGTATAAGTCCAACCACAGTGTGGATGTATAAGTCCAACCACAGTGTGGATGTATAAGTCCAACCACAGTGTGGATGTATAAGTCCAACCACAGTGTGGATGTATAAGTCCAACCACAGTGTGGATGTATAAGTCCAACCACAGTGTGGATGTATAAGTCCAACCACAGTGTGGATGTATAAGTCCAACCACAGTGTGGATGTATAAGTCCAACCACAGTGTGGATGTATAAGTCCAACCACAGTGTGGATGTATAAGTCCAACCACAGTGTGGATGTATAAGTCCAACCACAGTGTGGATGTATAAGTCCAACCACAGTGTGGATGTATAAGTCCAACCACAGTGTGGATGTATAAGTCCAACCACAGTGTGGATGTATAAGTCCAACCACAGTGTGGATGTATAAGTCCAACCACAGTGTGGATGTATAAGTCCAACCACAGTGTGGATGTATAAGTCCAACCACAGTGTGGATGTATAAGTCCAACCACAGTGTGGATGTATAAGTCCAACCACAGTGTGGATGTATAAGTCCAACCACAGTGTGGATGTATAAGTCCAACCACAGTGTGGATGTATAAGTCCAACCACAGTGTGGATGTATAAGTCCAACCACAGTGTGGATGTATAAGTCCAACCACAGTGTGGATGTATAAGTCCAACCACAGTGTGGATGTATAAGTCCAACCACAGTGTGGATGTATAAGTCCAACCACAGTGTGGATGTATAAGTCCAACCACAGTGTGGATGTATAAGTCCAACCACAGTGTGGATGTATAAGTCCAACCACAGTGTGGATGTATAAGTCCAACCACAGTGTGGATGTATAAGTCCAACCACAGTGTGGATGTATAAGTCCAACCACAGTGTGGATGTATAAGTCCAACCACAGTGTGGATGTATAAGTCCAACCACAGTGTGGATGTATAAGTCCAACCACAGTGTGGATGTATAAGTCCAACCACAGTGTGGATGTATAAGTCCAACCACAGTGTGGATGTATAAGTCCAACCACAGTGTGGATGTATAAGTCCAACCACAGTGTGGATGTATAAGTCCAACCACAGTGTGGATGTATAAGTCCAACCACAGTGTGGATGTATAAGTCCAACCACAGTGTGGATGTATAAGTCCAACCACAGTGTGGATGTATAAGTCCAACCACAGTGTGGATGTATAAGTCCAACCACAGTGTGGATGTATAAGTCCAACCACAGTGTGGATGTATAAGTCCAACCACAGTGTGGATGTATAAGTCCAACCACAGTGTGGATGTATAAGTCCAACCACAGTGTGGATGTATAAGTCCAACCACAGTGTGGATGTATAAGTCCAACCACAGTGTGGATGTATAAGTCCAACCACAGTGTGGATGTATAAGTCCAACCACAGTGTGGATGTATAAGTCCAACCACAGTGTGGATGTATAAGTCCAACCACAGTGTGGATGTATAAGTCCAACCACAGTGTGGATGTATAAGTCCAACCACAGTGTGGATGTATAAGTCCAACCACAGTGTGGATGTATAAGTCCAACCACAGTGTGGATGTATAAGTCCAACCACAGTGTGGATGTATAAGTCCAACCACAGTGTGGATGTATAAGTCCAACCACAGTGTGGATGTATAAGTCCAACCACAGTGTGGATGTATAAGTCCAACCACAGTGTGGATGTATAAGTCCAACCACAGTGTGGATGTATAAGTCCAACCACAGTGTGGATGTATAAGTCCAACCACAGTGTGGATGTATAAGTCCAACCACAGTGTGGATGTATAAGTCCAACCACAGTGTGGATGTATAAGTCCAACCACAGTGTGGATGTATAAGTCCAACCACAGTGTGGATGTATAAGTCCAACCACAGTGTGGATGTATAAGTCCAACCACAGTGTGGATGTATAAGTCCAACCACAGTGTGGATGTATAAGTCCAACCACAGTGTGGATGTATAAGTCCAACCACAGTGTGGATGTATAAGTCCAACCACAGTGTGGATGTATAAGTCCAACCACAGTGTGGATGTATAAGTCCAACCACAGTGTGGATGTATAAGTCCAACCACAGTGTGGATGTATAAGTCCAACCACAGTGTGGATGTATAAGTCCAACCACAGTGTGGATGTATAAGTCCAACCACAGTGTGGATGTATAAGTCCAACCACAGTGTGGATGTATAAGTCCAACCACAGTGTGGATGTATAAGTCCAACCACAGTGTGGATGTATAAGTCCAACCACAGTGTGGATGTATAAGTCCAACCACAGTGTGGATGTATAAGTCCAACCACAGTGTGGATGTATAAGTCCAACCACAGTGTGGATGTATAAGTCCAACCACAGTGTGGATGTATAAGTCCAACCACAGTGTGGATGTATAAGTCCAACCACAGTGTGGATGTATAAGTCCAACCACAGTGTGGATGTATAAGTCCAACCACAGTGTGGATGTATAAGTCCAACCACAGTGTGGATGTATAAGTCCAACCACAGTGTGGATGTATAAGTCCAACCACAGTGTGGATGTATAAGTCCAACCACAGTGTGGATGTATAAGTCCAACCACAGTGTGGATGTATAAGTCCAACCACAGTGTGGATGTATAAGTCCAACCACAGTGTGGATGTATAAGTCCAACCACAGTGTGGATGTATAAGTCCAACCACAGTGTGGATGTATAAGTCCAACCACAGTGTGGATGTATAAGTCCAACCACAGTGTGGATGTATAAGTCCAACCACAGTGTGGATGTATAAGTCCAACCACAGTGTGGATGTATAAGTCCAACCACAGTGTGGATGTATAAGTCCAACCACAGTGTGGATGTATAAGTCCAACCACAGTGTGGATGTATAAGTCCAACCACAGTGTGGATGTATAAGTCCAACCACAGTGTGGATGTATAAGTCCAACCACAGTGTGGATGTATAAGTCCAACCACAGTGTGGATGTATAAGTCCAACCACAGTGTGGATGTATAAGTCCAACCACAGTGTGGATGTATAAGTCCAACCACAGTGTGGATGTATAAGTCCAACCACAGTGTGGATGTATAAGTCCAACCACAGTGTGGATGTATAAGTCCAACCACAGTGTGGATGTATAAGTCCAACCACAGTGTGGATGTATAAGTCCAACCACAGTGTGGATGTATAAGTCCAACCACAGTGTGGATGTATAAGTCCAACCACAGTGTGGATGTATAAGTCCAACCACAGTGTGGATGTATAAGTCCAACCACAGTGTGGATGTATAAGTCCAACCACAGTGTGGATGTATAAGTCCAACCACAGTGTGGATGTATAAGTCCAACCACAGTGTGGATGTATAAGTCCAACCACAGTGTGGATGTATAAGTCCAACCACAGTGTGGATGTATAAGTCCAACCACAGTGTGGATGTATAAGTCCAACCACAGTGTGGATGTATAAGTCCAACCACAGTGTGGATGTATAAGTCCAACCACAGTGTGGATGTATAAGTCCAACCACAGTGTGGATGTATAAGTCCAACCACAGTGTGGATGTATAAGTCCAACCACAGTGTGGATGTATAAGTCCAACCACAGTGTGGATGTATAAGTCCAACCACAGTGTGGATGTATAAGTCCAACCACAGTGTGGATGTATAAGTCCAACCACAGTGTGGATGTATAAGTCCAACCACAGTGTGGATGTATAAGTCCAACCACAGTGTGGATGTATAAGTCCAACCACAGTGTGGATGTATAAGTCCAACCACAGTGTGGATGTATAAGTCCAACCACAGTGTGGATGTATAAGTCCAACCACAGTGTGGATGTATAAGTCCAACCACAGTGTGGATGTATAAGTCCAACCACAGTGTGGATGTATAAGTCCAACCACAGTGTGGATGTATAAGTCCAACCACAGTGTGGATGTATAAGTCCAACCACAGTGTGGATGTATAAGTCCAACCACAGTGTGGATGTATAAGTCCAACCACAGTGTGGATGTATAAGTCCAACCACAGTGTGGATGTATAAGTCCAACCACAGTGTGGATGTATAAGTCCAACCACAGTGTGGATGTATAAGTCCAACCACAGTGTGGATGTATAAGTCCAACCACAGTGTGGATGTATAAGTCCAACCACAGTGTGGATGTATAAGTCCAACCACAGTGTGGATGTATAAGTCCAACCACAGTGTGGATGTATAAGTCCAACCACAGTGTGGATGTATAAGTCCAACCACAGTGTGGATGTATAAGTCCAACCACAGTGTGGATGTATAAGTCCAACCACAGTGTGGATGTATAAGTCCAACCACAGTGTGGATGTATAAGTCCAACCACAGTGTGGATGTATAAGTCCAACCACAGTGTGGATGTATAAGTCCAACCACAGTGTGGATGTATAAGTCCAACCACAGTGTGGATGTATAAGTCCAACCACAGTGTGGATGTATAAGTCCAACCACAGTGTGGATGTATAAGTCCAACCACAGTGTGGATGTATAAGTCCAACCACAGTGTGGATGTATAAGTCCAACCACAGTGTGGATGTATAAGTCCAACCACAGTGTGGATGTATAAGTCCAACCACAGTGTGGATGTATAAGTCCAACCACAGTGTGGATGTATAAGTCCAACCACAGTGTGGATGTATAAGTCCAACCACAGTGTGGATGTATAAGTCCAACCACAGTGTGGATGTATAAGTCCAACCACAGTGTGGATGTATAAGTCCAACCACAGTGTGGATGTATAAGTCCAACCACAGTGTGGATGTATAAGTCCAACCACAGTGTGGATGTATAAGTCCAACCACAGTGTGGATGTATAAGTCCAACCACAGTGTGGATGTATAAGTCCAACCACAGTGTGGATGTATAAGTCCAACCACAGTGTGGATGTATAAGTCCAACCACAGTGTGGATGTATAAGTCCAACCACAGTGTGGATGTATAAGTCCAACCACAGTGTGGATGTATAAGTCCAACCACAGTGTGGATGTATAAGTCCAACCACAGTGTGGATGTATAAGTCCAACCACAGTGTGGATGTATAAGTCCAACCACAGTGTGGATGTATAAGTCCAACCACAGTGTGGATGTATAAGACCAACCACAGTGTGGGGGGGGCAGTCCATCCACAGTGTGGATGGAGTATAAGTCCAACCACAGTGTGGATGTATAAGTCCAACCACAGTGTGGATGTATAAGTCCAACCACAGTGTGGATGTATAAGTCCAACCACAGTGTGGATGTATAAGTCCAACCACAGTGTGGATGTATAAGTCCAACCACAGTGTGGATGTATAAGTCCAACCACAGTGTGGATGTATAAGTCCAACCACAGTGTGGATGTATAAGTCCAACCACAGTGTGGATGTATAAGTCCAACCACAGTGTGGATGTATAAGTCCAACCACAGTGTGGATGTATAAGTCCAACCACAGTGTGGATGTATAAGTCCAACCACAGTGTGGATGTATAAGTCCAACCACAGTGTGGATGTATAAGTCCAACCACAGTGTGGATGTATAAGTCCAACCACAGTGTGGATGTATAAGTCCAACCACAGTGTGGATGTATAAGTCCAACCACAGTGTGGATGTATAAGTCCAACCACAGTGTGGATGTATAAGTCCAACACCAGTGTGGATGTATAAGTCCAACCACAGTGTGGATGTATAAGTCCAACCACAGTGTGGATGTATAAGTCCAACCACAGTGTGGATGTATAAGTCCAACCACAGTGTGGATGTATAAGTCCAACCACAGTGTGGATGTATAAGTCCAACCACAGTGTGGATGTATAAGTCCAACCACAGTGTGGATGTATAAGTCCAACCACAGTGTGGATGTATAAGTCCAACCACAGTGTGGATGTATAAGTCCAACCACAGTGTGGATGTATAAGTCCAACCACAGTGTGGATGTATAAGTCCAACCACAGTGTGGATGTATAAGTCCAACCACAGTGTGGATGTATAAGTCCAACCACAGTGTGGATGTATAAGTCCAACCACAGTGTGGATGTATAAGTCCAACCACAGTGTGGATGTATAAGTCCAACCACAGTGTGGATGTATAAGTCCAACCACAGTGTGGATGTATAAGTCCAACCACAGTGTGGATGTATAAGTCCAACCACAGTGTGGATGTATAAGTCCAACCACAGTGTGGATGTATAAGTCCAACCACAGTGTGGATGTATAAGTCCAACCACAGTGTGGATGTATAAGTCCAACCACAGTGTGGATGTATAAGTCCAACCACAGTGTGGATGTATAAGTCCAACCACAGTGTGGATGTATAAGTCCAACCACAGTGTGGATGTATAAGTCCAACCACAGTGTGGATGTATAAGTCCAACCACAGTGTGGATGTATAAGTCCAACCACAGTGTGGATGTATAAGTCCAACCACAGTGTGGATGTATAAGTCCAACCACAGTGTGGATGTATAAGTCCAACCACAGTGTGGATGTATAAGTCCAACCACAGTGTGGATGTATAAGTCCAACCACAGTGTGGATGTATAAGTCCAACCACAGTGTGGATGTATAAGTCCAACCACAGTGTGGATGTATAAGTCCAACCACAGTGTGGATGTATAAGTCCAACCACAGTGTGGATGTATAAGTCCAACCACAGTGTGGATGTATAAGTCCAACCACAGTGTGGATGTATAAGTCCAACCACAGTGTGGATGTATAAGTCCAACCACAGTGTGGATGTATAAGTCCAACCACAGTGTGGATGTATAAGTCCAACCACAGTGTGGATGTATAAGTCCAACCACAGTGTGGATGTATAAGTCCAACCACAGTGTGGATGTATAAGTCCAACCACAGTGTGGATGTATAAGTCCAACCACAGTGTGGATGTATAAGTCCAACCACAGTGTGGATGTATAAGTCCAACCACAGTGTGGATGTATAAGTCCAACCACAGTGTGGATGTATAAGTCCAACCACAGTGTGGATGTATAAGTCCAACCACAGTGTGGATGTATAAGTCCAACCACAGTGTGGATGTATAAGTCCAACCACAGTGTGGATGTATAAGTCCAACCACAGTGTGGATGTATAAGTCCAACCACAGTGTGGATGTATAAGTCCAACCACAGTGTGGATGTATAAGTCCAACCACAGTGTGGATGTATAAGTCCAACCACAGTGTGGATGTATAAGTCCAACCACAGTGTGGATGTATAAGTCCAACCACAGTGTGGATGTATAAGTCCAACCACAGTGTGGATGTATAAGTCCAACCACAGTGTGGATGTATAAGTCCAACCACAGTGTGGATGTATAAGTCCAACCACAGTGTGGATGTATAAGTCCAACCACAGTGTGGATGTATAAGTCCAACCACAGTGTGGATGTATAAGTCCAACCACAGTGTGGATGTATAAGTCCAACCACAGTGTGGATGTATAAGTCCAACCACAGTGTGGATGTATAAGTCCAACCACAGTGTGGATGTATAAGTCCAACCACAGTGTGGATGTATAAGTCCAACCACAGTGTGGATGTATAAGTCCAACCACAGTGTGGATGTATAAGTCCAACCACAGTGTGGATGTATAAGTCCAACCACAGTGTGGATGTATAAGTCCAACCACAGTGTGGATGTATAAGTCCAACCACAGTGTGGATGTATAAGTCCAACCACAGTGTGGATGTATAAGTCCAACCACAGTGTGGATGTATAAGTCCAACCACAGTGTGGATGTATAAGTCCAACCACAGTGTGGATGTATAAGTCCAACCACAGTGTGGATGTATAAGTCCAACCACAGTGTGGATGTATAAGTCCAACCACAGTGTGGATGTATAAGTCCAACCACAGTGTGGATGTATAAGTCCAACCACAGTGTGGATGTATAAGTCCAACCACAGTGTGGATGTATAAGTCCAACCACAGTGTGGATGTATAAGTCCAACCACAGTGTGGATGTATAAGTCCAACCACAGTGTGGATGTATAAGTCCAACCACAGTGTGGATGTATAAGTCCAACCACAGTGTGGATGTATAAGTCCAACCACAGTGTGGATGTATAAGTCCAACCACAGTGTGGATGTATAAGTCCAACCACAGTGTGGATGTATAAGTCCAACCACAGTGTGGATGTATAAGTCCAACCACAGTGTGGATGTATAAGTCCAACCACAGTGTGGATGTATAAGTCCAACCACAGTGTGGATGTATAAGTCCAACCACAGTGTGGATGTATAAGTCCAACCACAGTGTGGATGTATAAGTCCAACCACAGTGTGGATGTATAAGTCCAACCACAGTGTGGATGTATAAGTCCAACCACAGTGTGGATGTATAAGTCCAACCACAGTGTGGATGTATAAGTCCAACCACAGTGTGGATGTATAAGTCCAACCACAGTGTGGATGTATAAGTCCAACCACAGTGTGGATGTATAAGTCCAACCACAGTGTGGATGTATAAGTCCAACCACAGTGTGGATGTATAAGTCCAACCACAGTGTGGATGTATAAGTCCAACCACAGTGTGGATGTATAAGTCCAACCACAGTGTGGATGTATAAGTCCAACCACAGTGTGGATGTATAAGTCCAACCACAGTGTGGATGTATAAGTCCAACCACAGTGTGGATGTATAAGTCCAACCACAGTGTGGATGTATAAGTCCAACCACAGTGTGGATGTATAAGTCCAACCACAGTGTGGATGTATAAGTCCAACCACAGTGTGGATGTATAAGTCCAACCACAGTGTGGATGTATAAGTCCAACCACAGTGTGGATGTATAAGTCCAACCACAGTGTGGATGTATAAGTCCAACCACAGTGTGGATGTATAAGTCCAACCACAGTGTGGATGTATAAGTCCAACCACAGTGTGGATGTATAAGTCCAACCACAGTGTGGATGTATAAGTCCAACCACAGTGTGGATGTATAAGTCCAACCACAGTGTGGATGTATAAGTCCAACCACAGTGTGGATGTATAAGTCCAACCACAGTGTGGATGTATAAGTCCAACCACAGTGTGGATGTATAAGTCCAACCACAGTGTGGATGTATAAGTCCAACCACAGTGTGGATGTATAAGTCCAACCACAGTGTGGATGTATAAGTCCAACCACAGTGTGGATGTATAAGTCCAACCACAGTGTGGATGTATAAGTCCAACCACAGTGTGGATGTATAAGTCCAACCACAGTGTGGATGTATAAGTCCAACCACAGTGTGGATGTATAAGTCCAACCACAGTGTGGATGTATAAGTCCAACCACAGTGTGGATGTATAAGTCCAACCACAGTGTGGATGTATAAGTCCAACCACAGTGTGGATGTATAAGTCCAACCACAGTGTGGATGTATAAGTCCAACCACAGTGTGGATGTATAAGTCCAACCACAGTGTGGATGTATAAGTCCAACCACAGTGTGGATGTATAAGTCCAACCACAGTGTGGATGTATAAGTCCAACCACAGTGTGGATGTATAAGTCCAACCACAGTGTGGATGTATAAGTCCAACCACAGTGTGGATGTATAAGTCCAACCACAGTGTGGATGTATAAGTCCAACCACAGTGTGGATGTATAAGTCCAACCACAGTGTGGATGTATAAGTCCAACCACAGTGTGGATGTATAAGTCCAACCACAGTGTGGATGTATAAGTCCAACCACAGTGTGGATGTATAAGTCCAACCACAGTGTGGATGTATAAGTCCAACCACAGTGTGGATGTATAAGTCCAACCACAGTGTGGATGTATAAGTCCAACCACAGTGTGGATGTATAAGTCCAACCACAGTGTGGATGTATAAGTCCAACCACAGTGTGGATGTATAAGTCCAACCACAGTGTGGATGTATAAGTCCAACCACAGTGTGGATGTATAAGTCCAACCACAGTGTGGATGTATAAGTCCAACCACAGTGTGGATGTATAAGTCCAACCACAGTGTGGATGTATAAGTCCAACCACAGTGTGGATGTATAAGTCCAACCACAGTGTGGATGTATAAGTCCAACCACAGTGTGGATGTATAAGTCCAACCACAGTGTGGATGTATAAGTCCAACCACAGTGTGGATGTATTGAAATTTTGCAAGAGTAGCTTAAGGGAGTCACGTGACGTTGAATTTTGCATAAGCAGCATAAGTTGATAATATACTAAAATGTGGTTTTTAGCAAGTAATTCTCTAGATTCTGCAGAAAATAAAGCAGGCATAGATAAGATATAATGTGTGTTAAGTGTTTTGTCACCTTTAAAGATAAATAGTCACGTGACAGTGACGTCACTTTTGGTCGCGGTTAAAAAAACCCTTAAATTTTGTCTATTTTGCTTATTTGTGTTTTTGTGTTGTTTGCGTCTTTTTGTTTTGTGATAGGTCCAACCACAGTGTGATGATGGAAATGTTGCAAGAGTAGCTTCAGGGAGTCACGTGACCTTGAATTTTGGATAATCGGCATAAATTGATAATATACTAAAATGCGGTTTTTAGCAAGTAATTCTCCAGATTCTGCATAAAATAAAGCAGGCATAGATAAGATATAATGTCTGTTAAGTGTTTTGTCACCTTTAAAGATAAATAGTCACGTGACAGTGACGTCACTTTTGGTCGCGGTTAAAAAAACCCTTAAATTTTGTCTATTTTGCTTATTTGTGTTTTTGTGTTGTTTGCGTCTTTCTGTTTTGTGATTCAAAACTACATTTTATAGCATATGAAAAGCAGTAAAAGGTAATGTAAGAAGTGTTATTTCAGATGCATGCTTTATCATTAAGCGATTTTTCACCGGTATGGTGACCCTATGGTTTTTCTCTTGAAAAAGACTGGGCACAAATGTACAAGGAAGCCATCTTGCTTTTGTGGTAAATACAGTCCTCAAAGATGTGAACGATGAAAAGATGGATTCAAGCATACCACGTAAAAGACAAAGAACTGAGCCTTATTGTATGATACATTGTACTGATGACAACACAACGTTAATCAGTCCAAATTCTCTTGACTCATGGAAAACGTTGCAAAAAGCTGGTGAAATCAGAGATCACGAAGGCATTCTTAGTGTGCAGGTTGCCGATGACCAAATCCTGAATGGAGTATTTTACCATCGCAAATGTCGAAGCACGTTTACACACAAACATGACTTAGATCGAATTAAAAAGAGTAAGAATGATGAAAAAGAGAAGGAGGTGGAGGTCGAGACGAGTCATCTAGAGAAGAGATCATCTATAAGACAAGGTAAGATGCTTGTTCGGCTAAATAAAAAAATAAGAATCTTAAAGAAATAACATAATCATAAAGTAGCTAGTTGTGTATGGAAAGAAAAGTATCAGTATTGCAGAATTTTAGTTATAGTTATAGTTATCTATATTAATATCTTGTTTTTGTTCTATTATGAAAAGTAAAATTGTTAATAAAATTTTAAAAACATTACTTTATTTAAGGAAAGCCAAGTACTTCCAGCTCCCGGGTGTACGAGAAACAGTGCATCTTCTGTGAAAAGAAAGAGAAGTTTTTAAAGGTTCAAAATCAAGGGAAGGCTTAACACAAGCCAGACAACTCAGAGTCGATGACACAGTGAGAAAAGCTGCAGAAATAAAACATGACAAGAGAATTCTGGCCCTAGCAAGCCGAGAGCTGGTTGCAGCCGAAGCTCACTGGCACCATTCCTGCTACAAGAATTATACGAGGGCAACGAGCAAATCTGTGAATACAACAGATACTGAAGAACTTCCTGATAGTTATACTGAAGCCGAGCTCAACGCATTTTCTAGATTGTACGATTATATAAGGAATGATTTATTTCAGAGCAATAATATAATGGAGCTTGTACAATTAAGTGATATGCTTAGAGGGTGGATGTTGGAATCTGGGGTAACAGAAATCAAACCGTCAACAATAACTCACTTAAGAAGAAAACTTAGTGTTGAATTTGGAAATTCTTTACACTTGACTCAAAATGAATCTAACAAAGTTATCGTCTACCCAGATAGCTTCACACGGGATCAGCTAGTCTTATTAAATCATCGCCTACAAAAGGAAGTAAACGTTTTAAGGGCCTCTCGTTCACACATTGGCGAAAGTTGAAAAGACGTAGCTAGTGAGATTAGGCAGTCTGTAAAGCAACACTGCGCTAAACAAGAGTGGCCTCCAGATCCCTCCAATATCACCCGGGATAACAGTGGCGCTCCAACTATAGTGACAACCTTTCTTCAGTACGTTCTGGGTGGTGATGTTCAAGAGCTCGGTGAACGCATGACCTGGCTTTACAGTTCTGTTGGCCAAGACCTTATGTTTGGTATAACTCGTGGTCGATACAAGCCTGCAAAACACATTCTGTTACCCTCGGCAGTCAAATCGCTAACACGTATTTCATTATTATAAACATTATGATAATTGTTTTTACAAGTGACAAGCAATTTATTCACGGTTAAACTTTCTATCTATTTCAGGTAATGTTGAGCTTATACAGATTCTAAACCGTCTTGGGCACGGTATATCATATTCTCAACTCGAAGAGGTTGATACAGCCCTGTGCCTACAAAAGCTTGCCATGACACCTGAAGATGGCGTCCCTCTCCCAAGTAACATATACCCAGGTACAAATACTGTCCTCGCCTTTGACAACATTGATAGGCTCGAAGGAACCCTGTCCGGAGGTGGGACATCGCATCGTGTTAATGGTATCGCCGTTCAGCCTGTTACTTACGGCCCTGATCAGAAAATAGTGGTCCCCAAGGTGGAAAAGACAAAGAAAAGATCCTTCTCTGCTCCAGAAGAGCGTCTCCCAATCTATAATGTTAGTAAGCGAGTTGGGCCCCCGCCAAGAAAAGTGAGGGATGTTGACGGCGAAACAATTCTTAAAGAATTTACAAAGAAGAATCTGCTGTTCATCCTTGCTCGTCTACATTATGCAGCCCATCAAGAAAAGGTCAGCAGCTGAACTGGGTTTAACATCACAGTTCACGACAAAGACGCCATCATTCCCAATAATGTAGGCTATTTGCCGACCATTGAATTAATGCACCAGCCACTGATGTTTCCACTGTCAACGAAGCCCTCAACCGATCTCTCACTATCATGCGCTCGCTCCATCTCAAAAGCATCATATGTGTTTTCGATCAGGCCATCTATGCCAAGGCGTTTGAGGTGAAGTGCAAGGAGTATGAGAAGTTCAAGCCCATAGTTCTACGTCTTGGAACTTTTCATACCCTTGGTACATTAATCTCTATCATCGGTAAAAGGTTCCAGCATGCTGGTCTAAAGGACTTATTCGTTGAAACTGGGGTAGTGGCTGAGGGCTCCGTGTCTGCAGTTCTGGAGGGCCGAAACTATAACAGGGGTGTTCGTGTGCACAAACTGGCTTACGAAGCATTCATGAGGTTGGCATTGCAAGGATTTTATCCTTGGCTTAACGAGTCAAACCCAGCGGACAGTCGTCAAGTACAAAAATGTCTTGATGAAATTGGTACCCTAGCTGATGAACTGTGTAAAGAGAGACACGATGAGGTTTTCAAAAGCCGAGTTTTCCAGCGTTTTTCTGACCTTTTTGCTGAATACACTCTTCATCTCCGGAATACCAATGGCCCCCTTTCAGAATTTTGGATGTCCTATACAGACATGATCGAGCTACTACTTCACATGATCCGAGCTTCTAGAGAAGGTAATTGGGAACGCCATCTCTCCTGTGTCCGCCAGATGCTCCCATGGTGCTTTTCCTACGATGCTATCAACTACGCAAGATACCTGTCAGCTTATTACAGCGATATTACAAGTCTACCAGATGAGCACCCTGAGGTACACGAGTTCATGAGAAACGGTGGATTTTAAGTTCAGTTGAGCAACGGCAATACATTTGGAAGAATTCCCGTTGACCAGACTCTTGAAGAAACCGTAAATAAAGATACCTTAACACCTGGGGGTACCAAGGGCTTTAGTTTGAAACCTGGAGCCGTACAAAGGTACTACTTGACGGCAGAATTTAGAACTTTGTTCCAGCGCAGTTTGCGCGAAATGGTCGCCTATGCCAAAGGGAAGCACGGCCATGCTGAACTTCACTCGTCTCGCATTGCCCAAGATGAGAAAGATGTGGCCGCAATGGTTGATTTAATCAAGAACTGGACAGATCCATTTGCAGGTCATGTGTAACTGTCCAGCATCTCAACAGGAGCTGTTGCCACTACTGCTATAGCAGAGGACCTTGCGACCGCCTATAAAGTTGGAGAGGCAGCCTACGCTGATTTCAAGAAGACCCGTCTCGAATCACAGCCCCCAAAGGTAAGGTTCAATGACAAATTGAAGAAGCAAAAGCTGAAAACCTTCAGTGCTTTATCGAAGACCAAGACGGTGGCAAAGGGTAAAGACACAGAAACTGTTCTGCGCGCTGATCGAAATTTGTTTGCGCGGATGATCGTAATTGCTGAAAGCCGCAATCTGCAAATGAAAGATATGTTAAAGCACCCATTAGGCCCTCTTCCTGCTTCCCTGGCCTGCAACAATGGCTTTCCCCGCAAGACCAATAAGAAACAACTTGGCAAAGAATTAGAGAAATTGATACAGCCAACAACAGAGGTAACACGGCCGTCAGCTTACCTAATAGATGGGATGGCTCTCGTCCAAAAGCTGAAGGTAGATTATCTCCTATTTGGTGAGATCGCAGACAAGATTCTATCTAGAGTGTTGCTTGAGGGAGAGGGTAGCAACAGAGTGGATGTGGTATTTGACGTGTACAGAGACATTTCCATTAAATCAGCAGAGAGAGAACTCAGAGGTGAAAGTGATGCTATAACTTTCAAGAACCTTGCAGCTGGCCAGAAGGTCAAGCAATTCAAGGATTTTTTACGCAATGGTGACAACAAAACAAGTCTTGTCAGGTTTGTTGTGGAACACTGGCAAAACACACCGAGTCGCAAGAGACTGAAAGATAAGGAGCTGCATGTAACATGTGGAAACCGATGCTACAAGATCACTGCCAAAAGAATAGAGGATGAAGAAGAGCTAAGATCTGAACAAGAGGAGGCTGATACACGACTTCTCCTGCACGCGCAACATGCAGCAAATGAGCAGCGATATAAGTCAATCATTGTATCCTCAGAAGACACAGACGTTAGAATCCTATGCCTTGCGTTTTCATTTTCCATTGATGTACCGATTTATCAGCGTTGTGTTTCTCAACTGAACGCTCGGTATGTCGACATTGGAAAAATAGCCCATGCTATTGGCCAAAATGCGTGCAAAGCACTACCAGGTTTGCACGCATTTACGGGTTGTGATGCAGTGAGTGCCTTTGCAGGGATTGGGAAAGTGAAGCCCCTGAAGTAGTTACTGAGTAAAAAGGAATACCAACGCACATTCGAGCAACTTGGAGAAAACTGGTTGATGTCTGAAGATCTTTTGATGCAGTTAGAGGCATTTGTCTGTGATATCTATGGCGCAAAGAACGGTATCTCAGACGTGAATCAATGCAGATATTCGGTCTTCTGTGCAAAGAAAGGTAATAATAATAACAATAATAATAATAATAATAATAATAATAATAATAATAATAATTATTATTATTATTATTATTATTTGCAGTAGCAAAACGTATAGATGCAAAAAATCTATGGCATGTATAGGGCGCCCGGCGTAACCTATACAGCCTAAAAGGAAATCAAACTAGTTACACAACCATACATCTAAGCAAATGATCCTATAAAATAACAGTTTTTAAAAATGTTTAAAAAAGTATACAATATGTACAATAAATTAAAAGTAATAATAAAAGGTTAATAGTTAATTATCAAAAAATATAATGTTCCAAATTATAAAACAGCTGCTTTGAAATAACGAGCTATATGCAACCAGTATGAAATGGTGGCTTTCTGCATCTTCTCTAAAACACACTTTGATCGGGCACCAACAAGCTTCTTCATAGTTTCTTCTACGTCCTTCGACC
>NC_090873.1:45019924-45022424 GCF_036669935.1 Montipora foliosa
GGTGGCCGTTGTGCCTCAAAGTAAATCAATCGAGTTGTGAAGCTTGGCGGCCGTTGTGCCACAAAGTAAATCTACCGAGATATGACGCTCGTCGGCGCGCCATTTCATCATGACTTGTGATATTTACGGCATTGAAATCAACAAACTGAATTTATTTTGTCCAAGCGTTCAGCACAGAAAAGTAATCTTAGGTCTTTAATACCACAAGCTGAAAAGACTTGCAAGTAATAGTTTCATTTTAGAGTAATTTTCAGTAGTTGTCTACTTGTAGAATTCCAAATAAATAGTTAATGATTACGTCTAACAAGTTGTCACGTTCATAGATGCAGTACAGTGGAATTAGATCGTTATATCGAGGTATCGTTATAATGAGACGCCCGATATAACGATATTGCCTTAAAATAACCGAAAATATCTTTATATCGGGGTAAAATTAACATGTGCTTTTTTACTACTGTACATATTGTTTAATTAAACTTGTAATGAGTATCAAATGACTCACAATTTGCAAAGCATTAGACGTTATCAAGGTTACACAACAAAGTCTGTGGTATGAATCGTAAAAGGGAAACAAAACAAAACAAAACTTAAACACTTGATGTTGTATCTGTGTACTGATGCGGTAATATCGTTATATCGGGGAAGATTTTACGCTCGGTACGCTAAGAACTCAGCGTTATATCGGGAATATCGTTATATTGAAGATCGTTATATCGGGGTTCTGTCCCATACATTTTACTGTAACTTTTGCCGGGACATAACCTGCGATCAGGCTCTATTTTAGTTTCGCGTGGTACGTAATGTGGAGTTGGCGAAACGAAAAATAGAGCCTGACCCATCCTCGGAGACCCAGGGGCAGTTAGTAGGGGCAGGGAAAAGTCTCAACGGGCGAGAAAAAAAATTCGGGCGAAGAAAAGTCAAGAACGAAAATAAGGGGCTCTTATTTTCGTTCTTGACTTTTCTTCGCCCGAATTTTTTTTCTCGCTCGTTGAGACTTTTCCCTGCCCCTACTAACTGCCCCTGGGTCTCCGAGGATGAGCCTGACCAAATTCCTCTTCGAAATTCCTTCCGCCCACTTTTTTTGATTGATTGACATGTCCTTCATCGGCCAATCAAATTTACTTCCATTACACCAATACACGCGTGGACGGCAGATTCACCTTATTTTGTTTTGACCAGAGTTAATTACCGTGGGAGGAATATTATGAACGAATTCGAAAGTTACCGTGGGCTTTAATTTGAGAAAAACACATTTAAAGCATGGGGAATGTTTTCGACGACTATGTTGCGGTAAAGGCCGGTGTAATTCTCCCTCCGAACTTCACTGAATATGCAATCTTTTAAGCTTGACATCTTAATTTATAATTGAGATAACCTAGCATTTTGTCGTTGGACGGTTTGGCAATAGATTTTTAAAGAAAAAAAAGAGAAATACATTATTCCTTTAACGTGTTTGCCCATGAAGGTTTCTCTGGTGATTTTTTCGGGTAATATCTTCAGTTGCAGTGTATTTCTAGAATTGCGCGCGTAAAATCATGAAGTTTGGCTGTTAATCTTTGGATGGAGTACGAACAGTAAGATGGACTCGCAAAGTTTCTTTTATTGTTGTACAATTGATCTCTCTGGAAACATGCCATTTTAGTTTCTGGAGTGCGAGTTTTAAGTTAAATCAACTGGAAATATTATGAAGTGTGCAAACAAACCGTGTCATGTACAGTAAATAAATAAAGCCGTTTGATATTTGATACGGGCTACACAGATATTCAAAACATGCATTCGTGTAACTTGCGATTTTATCAGCATCTCCTCCTGTTGATATATATGTCCCTTGTCTCATCCAGGAAACCAATATGCATCGGCTTTCATTGCCATTTGAAGGAACCACCTATTTAGCTTTCTAAACATCAGGGAAGTTTGTTCCAAAGAACTTTCAACCCTATGGCCACAGAGGTCGACAACGGAATCGCTAATTTCACTCGTTCCAGAAATTCAAACCCGATTCTGGACAAGTTATGAGATGTTTCAGATGGCATATCTCCATTTATACAAATAAAATCAAGTTGCACCGTCCACGGCATTGTAAGAAAAAAAGGGAGCAAATTTTTTCGTACACTTATGGCGGATTAGTCTCGAGGACTTCGCGAGTGCTCCGCGCAATCACGATAGCATTTTCACTTCCGGCGTTTCAACAGCCAATCAGATCACGAGTTTGGTCGGCCAAAATTTGGCCGACCGTCCGGAATTCTTGAGAGACTTGGTCAGGCCCAATTTTAGCGAGCGACGACATAAGAGAACATATGGGCGAAGCTAAAAATGGGCCTGATCGCAGGTTAGCCGGGACATAGCATGTTTATCTTTTTACCGGGGATATCGTTATATCGAGGATCGTTGTATCGGGGTTCCACTGTAATAACATTTCCCTATCGCACGAACCATCCACCCTCCCCCCTCAGTTGCTACCTGTACCAAACCTGTACCGTCCTACAAACATCGAACGCAC
>NC_090873.1:45027424-45029924 GCF_036669935.1 Montipora foliosa
GGTAGGAAATACGAGCATGTTTCAAGAAAATCTGTTTCAATCTAGAAGTAAAAAGACCAGCATTTTCCTTCATTTGTTGAATTATCTTTAAGAAATATTTTATAAAAGCAATAGAGGACTTTTTCCGTGTTTCCATAGCCTAATCTTAACACTTGGTGGAGTTGGGAGAATTCTCAACATTTATGCAAACCCTCAACTGCGTCTCGGGTTTGCATAACTGTCTCGAATTCTCCCAACTCCCCCTCGTGTTTAGATGAGGCTGTGGAAACACAAAAAAAGTCCTCTATTGCTTAAATATGTTGAAAAAAAAGACACTGCAGGAAATTAAAGGGAAAAGTTGTTGGATTCTGGTTTATATAATAAAGATATTTACAAACGTAAAGGGCCCACACAAACAGGTTCAACATCCGTTTGATTTTGTTGAACAGCGATCTTGAAACCTTCGGCTCCACCCATTCAACCACGTTGAAATGAAGTTGAAGCGATGTTGCATGAGTTTAAAAGCATTTAAACTTTGTTCAACAACCATTTGACTCTTATTTTTATGGTGTTGAATGAAGTTGAAGCAGTTTGCCGGCCTTCAACGTTGTTGGCTATAAGTGTGCGCAGTTATCGGTCTCTCAATGACGTATCATATCCATATCCACAGTAACAACTGCAGGTGCATCCTGGGACTGAATAAAAGGCCTCTCATGCACGAGCTTTGTTGAATCAAATTTTGAATGGCATGTTGAAAACATTTGCCCACCCCGCCAATCAACATCGCTCAAATCGAAAGGATGCTGAAGCAAATCTTGAAGACGTTTGCCTGGGTCCCAAGGCCAGAAGCTCTTTCTGTGCAAATACCACAATATTTGTTCACGACTTACACTCTTATCTGCCTAATTCCACCATATTTCCCAAATATGTCATACATTTCTTCTGTCGTGATCTTGTATGGTAGGTTTCTAGAAAAAAAAAGTTATTGTGAGTTTAATAAGCTACCAAAGCAGTGTTCTCCCCAGGATTTTGGGAAGGCCAGGGGGCATTCTGTCGGAAGCTTAATCTACCATACAAAATTAAGACTTACAAAAATAGCAAAAGCGAATTGTCATGCTGTCTAGGAAAACATAAAACTAAAAACATGGAACATCCACCCAAACAGCACATCCTTGCCTTACTCTTTGGGCCCTTTGATTGTGTTTTCTGCACAACTTGCACAACATATCACAACCACTATTTAGTATTATCATCTTCGTTAGTCTTAAGAAGCCAAGGGAAGTCCTTCAGCCACGTTGGATCAAACCCTGATTTTCGGTGTTTGGAATCTGTGGATGTTGACGGACCTTGTGTTGTTTCCCGAGGCTGGACTTCTTCATCCAAATTACTTACACTCTTATATCTCTTTTCCAGGGTGAAAAAGGAACTTAATTTACTTTGACTAGCTTTTCGTTTCTGTTCAGAGGATCCTGAGTTTGTCGAAGCCGCCATTTTTTGACAACCTTCCACGCACGTAGGAATTGAGTTTAGTATTCCACGTAATATCCGTAAAGTGCCCTTGAATTTACGGCAAACTGAAAGACGGCTGCCGTTCAACGAAACGAGCGGATGACAAGTTTCATCACCTTTCATGGAAGGGTAAATGAGCTGACACCTTATCAATTGCGAGAAAACACAATGAGAAAACACTAGACAATGCTTCAGTATCTTTACTGAGTGTTTTTCTTTTTTTAATTATGGACAGGATCCCAGTTTTAGATGTTAAACTACGTAAGGTCACTTGTTTTAAGCCAGGCGGCAACGAGTTTTCAACGAATCAAGCCAGGCGGCCCGCCTGGCCTGAAATACCTGGGGAGAACACTGCAAAGAAAAACCAACACTAATATTCATGGCATATAAGATTGATTGCAGATATTGTAATTAAACGGCGAACACGGTAAGGAAGTGTTCCAAGGATTCAGTTCTTACCTAACGTACAAAATTCGGTTAACTTCTGGCGGCAACCGGACCTACAAAATAACATGAAAAAGATATCATTAACAATCGACAATCAAGTGAAACGTAAGCTTCAAATTAGATCATGAGGTCGATAGCGACAAGGAAATTATACACGAGCAGTACCGAGATATTTATACGTTACAGAAAAATTTAAAGTCACGAAAACAACGCTGAAATCAATTATAGAGGATCCTTTAAGGAACGAATAAGGAAATACAGAGAAAGAAGTGGTTCGGCTACAAACAACTCACATTCGCTTTTCTTTGATTCTGAAGCGCCATCTTGGAGCTGTCGTCACTCACTGGAGCATCCGGGAACCGAGTGTCTCGTTGCAATGACTTGTGGGTGACAAGGCAGAAAGCTGCACCCCCAAGTTATTGTGGGTAATGAGTCTTTTCTTGAAAAGGACTTGTGGGTAATCGCGGGCAAGGTCCAGAAATACCGGAAAGGGAAGGAAAGAGAGGATCAGAAGAAGATGGCGGCAGAGAACGGAATGAAAATCCCTGAATTTGATGTCGATAGA
>NC_090873.1:45034924-45037424 GCF_036669935.1 Montipora foliosa
CTTCCTTCTCCATCTTTTTTCCGTTTATTGCTTGGTTCACCATCTGAACATTTGCTTCTTGTAAAGCCAAATCGAAGTAGGTTTGAACTCGTAGTAATTTTCTTCGTTCGCGATTGAAATCTTCACGTTGGTTAAGTTATTCGTTTTTTTTTCATGCACGTGCAGAATCATGTGCTGTAATGAATTGTCTAGACACGTCTAGACAAACTGGCATGTTTCACGCTTGAACAAATAAATCGTCTGTTGTAGGTCAAAACTGGTTGGACCTCAGTACTGTATTTTATGAGTGTTTCTCAAAGTCTGACACCAGATCACCCTGCTAGCAGAGCCTTTCTTTTGCTTGCTCGATTTTGGCGTTCTCGAGAAAGGCTCTGCATGAATCGAGTAAGATCTTTTTTGAATATGCGCTGCATGTTGCCAGGATACAGTCTCGAACCCAAGCCTAATATGCCAGATCTCGCCGCCATCTTGGTTTTTCATGCCAGCGGGCTCAATTATAACCATCGGTTTTGTCACTAAATGGACGCTCGCACTGGAAAAACCAGTTTGACGAGAGAAAACAAGATTGACTAGTCCAGAAGTTCGGGCTGCGGCCCGATCGCCCGATCACCCGATCGGGCAACTGAAACTTAGTTGCCCCGATGAAATTTTTAGTTGCCCCGGGAAAGCGGGCAGCCGTTAATGTCGAGCCCTGTATTGGGAGGAAAAAAATATTTGAAATAATTATTTTGATGAATTATGTAATATATTGACATCAAAGCAACAGCTTCTCAAAATAATGTACATGGGTCATGACTTTAGGAACTTACAATTTAAAACGTTTTTCTTTCCTCTGTTTAAGTACTGTACTGTGGCAGAGCCTTTGATCAACAATAAAGAGCACAAGGACAAATAGTCCTCTAATAATAATAATAATATTGTTATTATTATTATTATTATTATTATTATTGTTATTTACATTCTTAAGAATGTTGTCTTTTCTTTTTCAGGGGGTCGTCAATGTTTCAGTCATTGGGAAGTAGGGTTGTCTCAGCCTCTTCAAGTTTAAAGGTCAGCATTTTTCTTGCTTAGGGCAGATTTACATGGTACGATTTTTATCGCATGCGACAACTGCTTACGACAGGCCCACGACATTGTTCACAATAATTGTTGTGTACATCAGGAAAAATGTCGTAGCATGTTTTAAAATGCTACGACAATCGTAAGTCATGTCTTAGGCCTGTCGTGAGCTTGTCGCATGCAACAAAATCGCACCGTGTAAATTGGCCCTTAGATCCTGTATACATGTACTTTGCCAATTCTTGAAAAAGTGGTTTTTTCAAACCTTCATACAATAATAGTTATTATTAAATTCTCAACCTCGGATAATG
Organism: Montipora foliosa; assembly: GCF_036669935.1. NCBI lineage: Eukaryota > Metazoa > Cnidaria > Anthozoa > Scleractinia > Acroporidae > Montipora > Montipora foliosa. Next base: position 45,036,295 of record NC_090873.1, read on the forward strand.
CAATTCTCGTGCTCTGATTGGTTCACTCAATCTCGGTTATCAGCTCATATACCTTAGTTTGACCTTATATGGTAAATGATTGCGCTTAGCGTTGCTAAACTAAAAACGTTTGCGCCAGAAAGCGAAATTTCTTTCGGTATAAATCAAAAGGAAAACGTTTTTGTGGAAAGTTTGGATCTCTTTCGAAGCTTAGAGATACGCGAAAAGGTAAGAAATGTTTTTGTGATGAGCCTGCGTCTGTCTGACCACGAGGTATTACACAACATGGCATCTTCATCAACTTTTTTATTTCGCTAGGATTTTCTCACTTTTTTCGCTCGTATTTTGTACTTCTAAACTTTTGGAGTTTAATTAAGGAATTTAATAGAACAATTATTCCATTCACGCTTGTTGGATACGAGAGTGGTTATAGCCAACTCGGCGCTACGCGCCTCGTTGGCTATTTACCATCTCATATCCGACGCGCGCTCATGGAATAATTGTTAAATATCCCATCCATGGAAATTTGGTTGTGTCAAGGCAAGTTCAAGGGAAAATCTTCCTTTCGAGTTGAAAAACTGCTAATTTCTTTTATTACAAGTTTTGCAAAATTAATCAAATATGTGGTACTGAAGAGTAAACGGATAATCAACAAATAGAATCTGGTTACTTTTCAGTGAAATAGTCAGTAGACCATACTAACATTTAGGAACATTGGTGCAGATACTCTTTTAGTGAAATATACTGTGGTAATTGTAATTACTATTGATTCAGACTTTATGCGTAAAATCTGAAAGCTAAATTTTCGGTTGTTGGCTAATGTTCTGTTTTAAAGAGCGCAGAGCTATCTGTTGGCAACTAAAACAAATTTGAACCACAAACCCTGTGTCATGCCTTAGTCAATTCTGCCTGGAAAAAAGGATGCTCTTGGTGTGTTGAATTACTGTATTAATTAATATTATTATCAATTAGCATTTTAAATCTTTATTCATCATCTAACAAATAATTCTAATATTTCTCTCTCAATTTAGTTTAAGATGCTTAGAATCTCAAACAAGAGCAAGCCAACAACACCATCTTCACCTGATAATGACACCAGTTTATCATGAGGACATTTTATAGCAATTTTTCACTTAGCTTACCTTTAATAC
>NC_090873.1:45047424-45049924 GCF_036669935.1 Montipora foliosa
GTGTTGCTGTTCTTTGGATATTTCAAGCAAACAGTTCACGAGTCTGCAAATGAGTATTTCAGAGTTCGACCAGTGAAGGTTTACTATTACTTGGAGGACGATTCTCTTGCAGTGGTAGAACCGTTGGTCAATAACAGGTAGCTGTGACTGATTATTATTATTATGAGCAGTATGAAAACGACTGGTTGCCCGATTGTCCTACAAACAGTAATCGGGTGGCTATCAACTGTACCCAGTCAACGCGAGACTAGACCAAGAAATTGCAGAACTTATGCTAGCTCGTAAAGCGTCCTAAACGTTGTATTCCTAAAAAATAACTTGCTACGATATAATTGTCGGATAATTCGATATGCAGAGAGCTTTGTAAGTACAGATTTCTGCATCTGGGCTACGACTGATCTCTATCTATCTCCAACTAGCTGCTTGAGTGTGTTGGTGAGGTCTTGGGAGTATCCTCCGAGGACATCAATGATTATGTTGTGCTGCGTCCGTAGCCTTCTCCTCTCTATTAGGGAGTTTTAGCAAAGACGACGGGTACGGCTACGGCAACGCCACAAAGCTAGAATATTATTGGTTGAAAAAGGAAAAGTGCTCGTGCTGCACGTGCAACACGAATTTATGTGCATTTCTTTGCCGTACTCCACAAAACAACAACTTGAAATCACGAAATTTTAGGTTTTGACAACAACGTGAGCATATAACAATAAAAAAGTCATTTTCAGTTTTGATTTTAAAACCGTTCGTACCCATCCAGTTACAGGATATTTCTCTTGTATTGTACAAGGTGAACAAGACAGAATATTCACAAAATACTTGCGAGAGCGCCAAGTTATATTTTGGACTGACGTTTTCATTGCTGTAGCCATCGTCTTTGCTAAAACTCCCTATTTTCTACCCACAGGCAGCTCATTTCCAACAGCTTGACCTCCTTTCTCTCCTTGTCGATGATAGTCGCATCGATTCTGTTTGCCTTGACATGTGTGGTATCTGCATATCAGCTTTGGTTGAGTTTGGGAGTATCAAGGAGCTGTAGTCCTGGCAAGGTCCAAAGATTTTAGCATCTCAAAGAGCAAGATTTTCAGAGCTTTATTGTGCCTCGCCAGATACTGTGATTAAACGATTGCGCTGCAGCCCGCTAGTATATGTCCCAAACTTTCTGATGTACCGCACATATGACAGTGTTTGTCTACATTTCCACTCGTGCCGGTCTTCCTGTCATAATAAACCTTGGTAGGCAATAACTGCTGGTACAGTTCTTGCAACCCTGTCACTGTGTGTGTTGGTGCCACTTTCCAAAGATGAAGCCATGCAAAACAGCCCCCTCGGTCCAAGTAACTGTCTTCCCATGTGTTCTTCATTAGTTTCCCTTGCCACTTTTCCAGTTCCACCATCTCTTGATACTTTTACTGTCGAACCGTAGCTACACTTGTCTTAACTTTAGATCCAGTAATTTTCTCGACATCCTCCTTGATACACACAGGCTCTGGGTAATTCAACTGGAGGTGCATTCCGCATTCTTGAGCAAATCACTGTGCATCTTTAATGAAGGAGTGGCGTCTGCTTTTCATTGATTTCTCTTCGAATTTCCTTACAGCAGACATCGATGGGTCAGTGTTCTCATGAAGCTTGATTGCTGCTTTTATCTTGATGTTCTTGTATTCCTCCTCAACTGACTTCAGGCCTCTCCCCTCACACTTTCTGGCCAAGTACAACACAGCTGTCGACCCTTGTGGGTGGTTACCCCCATTTCCTGATATAATCTTGTGCACCTCTATATCTATCTGTTGTATCTCAGCCAGGAGCCAAGTCTGTGTCCAGATCAGGTACATTATTACTGGCAATGCGTACTGGTTGGATGCCACAGCCTTGGCGTGGTCACACAGCGGACTAGACCATATAACCGAAACCCTTCTCAAGAATTCCTTGGCCGCTTTTAATTAACCTCCAGTACTAATCCATTCTCCTGTCTCACACTTTCCCGCACACCGAGGAATTTGTAGTTTAGGAGTCCTCTCGCAGACAGTTGATGGGTTTCAAGTAATGTTATTAGTATTATTCTTATTGTTATTGTTATTATTATTATTAATGTACCATCACCAGAATAAAACATGGACTAGATGGAATGGGATTCAATTACTTAAAGATGTAATAATCATCATCTCACAAACATCATTCATTTTATTGGTCAAAAATGTATAAAGTTAACTACTGTTTGCTCAATATCACAAACATCACAATAATTGACAGAGATTTGTAAATCTTAGAATCAATATATCTTCATAGCATACTTAAACGGGGACATAGTTTTTTCACGCTGTTAGCTTAACCCTTTAAGCCCCAAGGGGTTCCCCATTGACGAGTAAAATCGTCTGGCATTAGACAGAGTAAAATCTATAAGTGCCATTTGGCACTATCGGGGCTGAAAGGGTTAAAGTAGAAGGTTAAAATTTGTGTATATTATTATTGTTTACTGTGTGACTCAGGTGGGTCTATAAACATT
>NC_090873.1:45057424-45072424 GCF_036669935.1 Montipora foliosa
GTTTCTTTTACGCCGTCCTGACTCATCTTGAGCGGCAAAATCACAAATTAAAATTCAACCTTACCACAGTGCTTGCGTACGGTAAACCTCCCGGTAATTCTTCAAAACGGTTTCTCGGTTGATCCCGTCGTGGTCGCCAAAATGTTGTGTAGACAACAAACGGTATTTCGGTTCAGAAAACTCACGGTTTAATTTCACGGTTTCTTTAGTTTTCTATTTTCATCTCGACTCTAGCGACGATTCCGACAACAACTCAAAAACCTGACCACGTGCGAATTACAAAATCAGAGTAACTGTCAATCAAAAAGTGAAATCTGGTCACAACAAAACCTACGCCTACAATTGCGTGACGCGTGACTCAAAATGTCTTTTGTCCAGGACCTGTCCATTGTAGATGTGGTTAATAAGACAGTAATATGGGTTTGTTGTGTAATAAGTCAAAGGCAGCCAGCTAAAAATTGGCAAACTAGTAATCAGCCACTGGGTAGCCTGCGTTGCAGCCGGATGCGTCACGAAATCGGCAGTTTTGTCTGTCTGTGACGCAGGCTACCTGACTGGGGCACTTGCTTCCCACCAAGGTGGCGTGGGTTCAAATTCCCAGACTCAGCATCATACTGGTATGTGGGTTGAGTTTATTGGTTCTCTATACTGCACTAAGAGGTTTTCACGGGGTACTCCGGTTTTCCCCTCTCCTCAAAAACCAACATTTGCCTTGATTTGCATTAATTAATAATTATTGTTAATTTCATTTTTTAGTGTCCCCAATTAGTGGTCCAGCACTAGTAAGAACAACTAGACACTTAAAATTCTTTTCCTTTCCTTTTTCAATATTTTGACATGTCTAGACTTGTAACCCTCATCAACTCTGGTTTGTTGCAGATCATTCATTACTACCTGGTAGATGACACTGTTGAAATAAGAGAAGTACATTCTGGCAATGATGGAAGGGACCCTTTCCCTGTTCTTGTCTGTCGTCAGAGATTACCAAAAGACAGAAACAAAGTAGAATGTAAGCACTCATCAACTCTCTTATCTGAAATATTGTTGACATCACTTCTAGTTTTCAAAACTGCTCACTGGTATGGTACACTGTCACACAGCCTCAATGGATTAGCATAAATAAAGTTATATTTGAAGTCTTTTAGAATAAGAATTAAAGTTAACTCAGTAGAAAACATCCTGACTTACAAGGTGCTACTTGTAAGCTCTTATTTTCCGCTTTTAAAGAAAGTCACTTTTCACTCACCTCTCTTGCTTAGTGGTCAATAATAATAATAACAAAAAATAAAAAAATTAATGATAATATTATCATTATTTTTTATTTCTTCGTTAATTCTTGAATGAACTTTTCTCCTTCAATGTTCAGCCTCTTTTCCTTCTTGTGTTCTGGAATTGTCTGACCACGAGATCAAGGACTGGTTTACACCACGTGACTTCATGGTTGGTCAAACTCTGTTCATTTTGGGAAGAAGATTTCTCCTTTATGACTGTGATGAATTTACAAAGAACTACTACAGGACAACCTTTGGAGTCAATGACTTTTCCCCAGTAGATGTGCAAGGAGCTCCAAGAGAACCCTTACCCAAGGTATTTTGCGAAAACAGAGTTGAATGTACACCTCTTAGTCAGGCCGAACTGGAAGATATGGCCCACAATCTACTCAGATGAACTTATTCACTAGAACAGTGTACCGGGTATTAATTAACAACTATTCGCCAAAGGCGAATTGATTATCGGTGAGACACAGTCAAGGTGAATATTCACTGATAATCACTGAGCCTGAGGCAAATAATTGTTGTAGTATAAATACACAGGTGATTATTTCAAAAAAGATAAAAAAAAAACATTTCAACGCGAAATCATCTTCACTTACAGTGGCAAAACGACTACTGGCAGCCATTTTGTCCGTCGAGGTGATTATCGGCTGATAATCCAAGATAGCGAGCCAATGAGAGCGCGCGATTTTGTATAATCACCTGTGTCTTTATACTTCTAATGGGTCCTCACTACCAAGCCATTGCTATGGACCCCTTCAAATAGTCATTTCTCAAATTCCTTTAACTCTACAGTTATCCTTTTTTGCCAAATGTGTTCTATTTAACATTCCTTTGTCTGGTTCGACTCACAACCATATTTGGTAAATCAGGTGACCAAAACAGAAAATGCCTAAAAACTCAGCAAGTTAACTATGTTTTTCACAAATTTTCAACACAACAGTATGAGAACATCCCAACACGAAATCTGGTGCATGGATTTTAAAAGAAACTATTTCTCAAAAAATTATGATGTCATTAAGGACCTCCTTTAATTAATACACTTTTCAAAATATCAGTTCCATTTTTTTGTCCAAATAGAAATTCCATACTACAATTTATGAAAAAGGATGGAACGGTTCCCCTCCGTTGAAAAAACCGCCTCTTCCTTTTGTTTCCTGAGAGCTTTTACCTGTTTGTTTGTCACTGAAACACGCAGCAGGGGACTGGGACTAGTTGCGCGTGTGCCTTCTGATTGAAGTGATGTCAGATTGCTATTGAAAAATTTACTTCCTAGAACCATCCATGCAACCTTTTTGTAAGGCTCTTTGACTAAACAGCTTCCTTAGCAACCATTGTTTCTCTGCAGTTAAATGGCACCCCCTCCCCCCAACAATTAAAATCCTGAGTACAAGTGCAGCCTAGGATTCAAACAAAACACTTCCTTCCAGGTTACATACTAGCACTCTTGAAAGCCAATTTAAACAATCGAGGAGTGCTGCAGTGTAATTGCTACATTATAATATTTTAAATGAAAAATTCTGGACTGTTGTAAGTGCAATCAAAGCCTGTAAATGCAGGTTCCCATGTCTCTTCACATGGTTTAACCCATTGACACCTGAAACACCCTAGGATGCCCCCCCAGCTGGCAAGTAAATTTATCTGACATTAGACAGAGTAAGTTTCACTCCCAGGGGTCAGTGGGTTAATGCTTATCTCCAATGCTTTGAACATTGTATGGAGACTACATGACTTTGTATGTTTTTAATTTTTCAGTATGTTCCTCCATATAATGGTTACGGTTCTCTGGAGGACAGTCTTCAGTCCTGTCTGTCTCTTGTACCACACCCTCCAAAGAAAGATTTTATCAAGATGTTGGAAAATGATCACAAAGTACTGCGGTATGCTGCAACCATGGTACGACACAAATCAGTATAATGTGTGTTACTTGTACATCTGAGGCCCCCTTAGATATTTGGGGGGCAAAATGCATTCACAGACTGTAGGTAAATACCATATGGCTGGCTCTGAGTAGGCAACATGGACCAAGTCGTTTACAGTGTTTGTCCTTCAAAATCCCTTTTTGCATTACCGGTAAATATCTCCAGATGTTGTAAACAAGCTTGTTTGGTCAAGAATTGGCTAGATATTGGCCTATCTAGTGCATTTCTCACTTTTATTTTTGGAACTCAAATTATTGATCTCAGTCCACAAAAAACACACTTATGGTCAACATGTGTGGCTATCCACATGTGTGGCCACATATGTGGCTATCTTGACTGTTTTTGCTGTAAAAGGTCAGTTAAACTTGCCTACAACGGATTAGCATAAAGAGTAGTTCAGTGAGTAACCGCATTCTGGTGCAGTAAAGATAACTTTGTAATTGGCAATCAGTGTGAAGTTATTTTTTTTTTCTTCAGGAAAGCTTCCGACCAGAGGACAAAAACAGGCGATTTATCATTTCTTATCGCCTAGCTGATGATATGTTGACAATCTATGAACCTCCAGTAAGAAATGCAGGAATCATTGGTGGTAAATTTCTTGAGCGAACTCGTGCAACCAAGTCAGGATCATCTGTTGATAACCCTGACTTTTACACCCCTGCTGACTTCCAGATCGGAGCTTTGATACAGATCTTCAAACATCGCTTCAGAATAACTGATGCTGACGAGTATGTGTTAAAATATTTGGAGTCCCATGCCCGAGTATATCCCATTGCAACTATTAACTCTATCAGAGAAAAGCATGGCAGACCACCCACGACTACAGAAGAGCTATTAGCTAATGTGCCACAAGGAGACACTGATCCAAATTTGACAAAAAGTCAGCCAGATGGAATCAAAACAGAATACCAGCGGAGGTAATTTGCATCTGAATTTCGTTGCCTTCTGCAATGGCTTAATAATTATGCAGTATGTCAACCTTGTTCCCACGGTCTCCATTGTCGTTGAAATTGACGAAGAGACCCTGGGAACAATAATCTTATTCATTTGACTAAAGTATCTCCCCTACACAAAGTTCTTGTAACACAAAGTGAATAATTTCTTTCTCTTCTATTGTAGTAATTTATCATTGTATTCATGTCCGCTGCAACAGTTACCAGATTATATATCTCCCCTAGACTAAGTTATTTTCTTTGCAACTTAAACTGAGTGAATTTGTATTAATTCTTTACTGCCACCAATCATGTTAGCTGCATAACAGAAACCAACATCAACCAATCACAATGTAGCATGCGATCCACTAACCTGGCCTGCTACAGTGAATGATGTCAGTAAAAGTGGAAAATAGTTTAACTTCTAAATCCTTAATTTAGTAAATATGAAATAAAATACCCAAATCCAATTTTTGTTTAATTAATTAACCCTTTGACGTCCAAACCGGCCAGATTTTACTCTGTCTAACGCCAGAAGATTTTACTCATCAATGGGGAACCCCTGGGCGTCAATGGGTTAACCAAACTTATGGCAATGCACTCAAGTAATGAAAGTCAACTATTTGAGCAACAGGCGATTTCCGAATCTGTGCCTGCCTCCTCTTCAAAGCGAGTTTAAGTGCAAAGTTTTTGTAATGAAAATTTTTTTTTTCATTCATATGTAAAGTAGAACTAATTACCATCACAAAAACTTTGCACTTAGACTCGCTTTGAAGAGAAGGCAGACACAAACTCGGAAATAGCTTTTTGAATAATTTTTACTGCACTTACTTTAGCTAGAGCTTGTGTTAGATCTAACCTCATCGTTTTGTGTTGCAGGTTTTAAAGTGTGATCACAATGAGCTGTTAAAACGAGAATCATAAATTATGTTCTATTAAATATTAACATTCCGGGAGAGTTTTGTAATTAATCATTTTACAACCAGCTCATTTCAAGTAGTGGGCTTGTTAAACATTGTATTATAGATTCTGAGAACAATAAAACAGAAAATGTATGACTTGTGTTTGTAATGTTTTATTTCTTTGCCACACGAATTTTTTTTTCTTTTTGTGAAAGTAACAATAATCAAAGATAAGCTTAGGGACACATGGTCAGACTGGTAACACTCATGAATTCTTAGTTAATGAAGGGGTAGTTTCTAAAGAAACTGTGGTGCTGCGTCGGTGGGGAAGTAGTGTACAAAAATTTGGTTTTATCAACGGAGTTGATAATGTAAATTGGCCACCGTACAGAGATTCTAAAAGCTGACGTTTCGAGCGTTAGCCCTTCGTCAGAGCTCTGATGAAGGGCTAACGCTCGAAACGTCAGCTTTTAGAATCTCTGTACGGTGGCCAATTTACATTATCAACTCCGTTGATGAAACCAAATTTTTGTACAATTCTTAGTTAAGTCTATCTTGAGGAAATAAAATTATTAGATTGCATAATTACTACCACAACAATGCAACTATCTTGACAAAACTTTGAACAAAATTCAATTCATCAACTTTGCCTCAATACTGAACTCTTTTTCAAAATGCTTCATTTTACTCTCTGTTTTTCTTTGCATTGTTTTGAGCAAGTATATCAGGAGATCGGGAGGTGCGGTGGCCTCATGGTTAGTGCGCTCGACTCCAGATCGAGTGGTCCGGGTTCGGGGCCTGGCCAGGGACATTGTGTTGTGTTCTTGGGCAAGACACTTTACTCTAACAGTGCCTCTCTCCACCCAGGTGTATAAATGGGTACCGGCGTAATGCTGGGGATAACCCTGCGATGGACTAGCATCCCATCCAGGGAGGAGTATAAATACTCCTAGTCGCTTCATGCTACGGAAACCGGAGATAAGCGCCAGCCTGATGGGCCTTCCTAGGCTCGAAACAGAGACTTTACCTTTACCTACATCAGGAGATCATTTTCACTTCTTTTATTTCAATATTTTGCGCACTACTTCTCACAACATCACATGTCCAAAGTGACACAATTCATGGACGATCAAACTTCTGATGCCAACCACAGATGACGAAATCAACTGATGCGTGACATAGCCCACCAATCAGTATCTTTGGTTCCCATGCATGGTACATTCATATATTCGAACTCGATGCCGACCTGTACAAATCTTTTTACTGAAAATTTCTAAAACAAATCATAATGGTGTTTGAACTGTGAACTAAAGAAAAAATCCAATTCAATTTCTGGAGGCTGAGTCAATCTTCCTGGCTATGTTCTGAAATTTGATTGATGGAAGCCAAAACCCAGTTTGGCGCTTAGCACTTGGAAGTTAAGATTCTGCAGAATTATGAAAACCACAGTAACTGTATCCTTTGCTTTCCACATGGTCAATAAACCAATACTGGTGAATAACCAGTTTTTCTGACCATGAATTAGTTGTAGGTTGACTGCTTCCAATCCCATTGACTGGATACTCTGCAAAATGTACTGCTGCAATGAAGCACTCTTGTAAGAGGAGGACAATTTCTCTGATGGTGTAGCACTCGTCTATCCTTCCTTTTCTTTGCATTTTTTGTTGAACATTGCTAACATATCCATTAGTTTGCTTTTTTTTGTTTTCATCGTCATGGTGTCTTTGTCATCTATTGAGAAAAAAGGATTCAATCCAATGTATAGTGCACAAAACTGAAAACTTGTAAGTCTAAGAACACTTTCCATTTGACAGAACTGACCGACCACACTGGGCATTTCGAAGGACTAACTCTACAACACGTTCAAATAAACATTTCGATGGATAGTATATACACTCCTCCAGAAGAATGTGAGGGATTCTCATGTGAAGTGTTCCTTCACATTGTTGCATCTTCTGTGCACACTGATGGGTCTGGCAGGCCAGTTCTGACAAAAGGAAAAGCGCCCCAAGTATCCAGCACCCCACAAATAGCCTGAACTCTGGCTGCATTTTTGTTTTTGTGGTCTTATTCACTCAGAAGCTAATCCAGCCAGGTCAACCACCTGCTGGCAGAGATAAACCACAAGACAAGGAATTCCATGCCTCTTCACTAACTATGTGGGTTCTTGATAGTTGAACCGTTTGCACGCCTCAATAAAACAGCAGCACTTTCTCCTCAGTTATGAGGGGTGATAAGAAAAATCAGAATACCACACCATAGTTTATGAACATTGTTTGTGTCTTTTTATATGGCCGAGCGATAGAAATGTTTCAAATCAAACAAAATAATCACACTTTAAAAATCCAACTTGACCAAGACAACCACTGTTGTGGATTCAACTCGAGACCACCAAATAAAAATCCAGTCTGCTTCAATAGTGAGGAATTTGTGCATCCACTTCAAATTTCATTTTTTAATGACTATTAGGACAATAATCAATTACCATTGTTTAGTAAGAGAGTGAAACAGTTTCATATTAGTAAATTTGACTTAAGTAAGGATAAATTTTTGTAACATTCTGTTCACATATTGTAGTGCGATTTGTCTTTGTTAGTGTTCTATGTATATTGTATCTTATCTCAGGCAATTTATTTAAAATAAGGGATCTAGAATTCTGTATAAACTGGCCTAATGACTCATGTATCTCCTTTTTATTCTTGTAAATATATTTAATAATAATAGTAATAATAATTGTCGCTGTTAATTGCCGTCGCAAAGTACCGCAACGACGCAGCTCAACGAGGTCGGACCAAAGGAGCTGTGCTGCCGGCTAGGCACTCTGCCCCTGAACACGACCCATGTATGACCTTGGAGCACAGCACCACAGCCTGATGAAATAGGCCGGGAGTCAATTTTTTAATTCTTTGCTTTTGTTTTTGTTTTTGTTTTGATCATCTGTGTGTTACGAGTTTGAACGTTTTAAGGAAAGTTATTTTACAAACTAAACTGAACGCAGGGTTGTCGGAACAACAACAAGAAGATTTATTCCAAAATGAACGTAGTTTCCACAAAGTAAAACTCTTGACAACACGTACTCGATAAACTTACACAGCCTCCGCCAACTTGAATAAACACTGCTTCCGTCACACTTGACTAAACACGGCTAACGCCAACTCTCTTCGCTTGTGAAAAACTAGTTAGAAAACACTCCGCTTGGACTCGTCTACCTATATACTCTGACAATAAACTTCTAGAACTTTCTAAAATAGTAATCACTCTAATTATAGAAAGATTACAAAACACACCGATTTAGAAACGCTTACGCATGAACCTAAAAATAAACAAACTACGAACTCTCGCAAAGCGTCTAGAAAGTCACGCTAGACACGCAATGCTATTTTTCGTAACACTGTGTAATTGAATTTGAGTAAATAAATAAAATAAATAATCAATGCACTGGACCACACTGCCTCCTCCAAGTACTTGCAAGAAGGGTCAGCAGATTCTCCATCTTTTTTAAGCAAGAACTTATCATTTTGCAATTTTTATAACAGAGGCAGCACCTTTGCCTCAGTCATTTTAAAGGGGCTAGGTCACACTATTTTAGGTAATTTTGTTTAATTTTGTTAATTATGAGCTCTAAACGTGAAATTGGCAGAGCAAGAGTCTTTCATTTGCAAAATCACTGCCACATAACAACTGAGAATGATTTTCCAGCTTTGTAAATGACATTTTGATATAGACTGATATAAATTTGAAAAAAGGTGGGCCAACGTTTTTCAAATTTACCCAAATTCAATCCATTTCAATCCTCTCCAGTTTTGTCCATCCATGTCCCTTCTTGGCTTCCCTGTGTTTTGTTAGAGTTCTTCTATAGTTTTGAACAGTTCTTTTGATATTTTAGTTAATTCTATGACCATTCGATCCATGCTGAAATTGCCTAAAATTGCATGACCTAGCCCCTTTAAGGCCCTGATGTGGCTCAAAAAACTGTAGCTTTATCCTACTGGGAAAACCAGGCATGTTTCTTTTAAGACTTTAGCTGGTTCCATGCCCTTTTCTTTCAGGAGTCAAATTTATGGGTTAAAGGTTAATTTGTACATGTACAATCAGTACTTACTAAACACCACTTCAACCACTGGCTCAGAATCATCATTCTTGATGTTTGAAATGATTTCACATTTATTGTTAGAGTCTCTCATGCTTTTACATGAAACTCTTGCCAGGAAGTCTCTGATAAACACACAAAACAGAAAAATAACACCCTAAATTAAAGGTTAGTAAGTTCTACTAATAGTCTCATCATCAAGGAATTTCTGATCTGCCAGCAGTGTCCAGATGTTTGAAACCTGATACTTTCAGTTCAAAGTAGCACTTTCAGGTCAAATTCGCCACCCCACTCAGACTTTCAAACTTAATGTAGCTACCTCAGATAGCCAATCGAATGCAAGCACTGAATAGCACAAAATTTATGATCTACATGCATCACTTGTGCATATAATTATATTAAATCCAATCTCAAACTCTTTGATGCATATTATTAAAAGCCAATTACACGATTTTTCTCTTGCAATAGACCAATTTCGATATATTAAAATTCAGTCCTAAACAAAAGACATCATCTCGAGGCTCTGGGGAATAAATATAAGGATTAGTATGAGTTTATTCCCCAGAGCCTCGAGATGATGCCTTTTGTTTTGGACTGAATTTTAATGTATCGAAAATGGTCTATTTCATAAATGGCGGCTAAAGCAATTATTCTTCTGCCTTTATGCTAATCATCCTCAGTAGCCTCGTTTAATATGTTTAATAGCAAGCATAAAAATTCAAAAGAATTTTTGTTCCAAAGTGAGGCTAGTGAGGATGATTAGCATTAGCACAAAGACAAAATAATAATTTCTTGACCGTCATTTATGAATACGGTCTATGAATAAGCGCTGATAATTTTTTTTTCAAAGACGATTTTGTTTGTCTTCTCGTGCATTACCAGGATTAGCTGGAGAACTGGTACTAGGCTTACAATTGCCTGTTACACAGTTTCTTCCGTGCGAGCCTTAATTAAAATACACAAGTATTGAGTTTAGATTTTCTTTACCTCGCGGTTGCTGTTTTAGCGTCAAAAGGACAGAAAGAAACAGTCACTTTCGCGACCTGTTTCAATGAAAGACCTCTGACAGCGGCCATATTGAATGCTTCACAATCACGTGGGCTGCATTGATGACATCACATGATAAAACCGGTTTGTCTAGGTTTGAGGAGCACGACTTTCGTTAAAAATTTAGCTGCTATAATTTGGGCGGACTGAACTGATTTGATACAAAAAGCCATGCCAAGAAGCACGAGAAGAAAGCGTTCTTTTAGCTCTGACGAAGATGAATCGATAAATTATTACTCGAAGTATCGGTGTTTGGACAATGAACATGGTTCTGGTTCTGAAAATCGCCATTTTAAGCGATATAGCACAAGAAGTCGAAGCCGAGATCGTCGGAGACGTAATCGCCATTGTTCCAGGAGTCACAGTGTGCGACGTAGCGAACGAAAATTAAAACGGCAGAAGCACGGTCATGAACATTCTACTCTTTCTACGGTAAGAAGAAAAAACTAGTTCTCTTTCCTACTCCGTAAATCATTCAATGGAAATGAATTAAACTACAATGGGATTGTGTCGACCCCGCATCATTCTGTTTACTATTATATTACGTTTCACTAAGAATCATCGAGTGCCTTTTGACTTAAGGTGTCGATTGCATCTGGTTGGATAAACTACATTAGAATAAAACTGATACAAATCCCAAATTTGTTTGAAAATTTTACTGGATATACTTGAATCCAGAATAATAAGAGGGTGGAATTAGTTGTCCTGAAGTCGTCGATTTCATGTGAAATCAGCATGACGGCAGTAAAAGCACGTGCTGGAAAGGACATGCGAGGTATCCTGTCAAACAATTTGTCACCGTTTAAATTAAAGGTCACAAGTTTTGTTGTATAGAAATAGGTATGAAAAGATAACTGAAACCTTTTAAAATTCTCTATTATTGGTTGATCTGTCTTCAGCCACAACATTCCAAGAATGATTTCTTGTCGTCTCCAGAGAATGGGACAAAACATGTTTTATGTGTGTGGAGACCATTGAAGTCTTCCGAAGAGCAACTTTGTATTGACTTTCAAATAAAATGAAGCATTCAGTAAGCTAAAATATTATCACTGTTGGTCAGATAGAAGGTACTGGGTAATGTCACAATAACCTACTACTTCTGATTATTTCCTGGGGCAACTTGATTTGAAGAATGATGCAGATGATAGCGTGTGTCAGTCACACGCAAATAGGGGTCTGGGTATTCTAGAATTTACTTAAAGTTGCTCTGGCAAGTTTATATGAATAAAACTCATGTGCTTTGCTGTGTGTGTATATTTTGCTATTTTCTATATGTTTGAAAATTGGGTGGATCTGTGGACATGCTCATGCTGATGCAAATTATGATGGGATCAATTGCACCTGTGCCGCCGGTGAAATATGTCTATGAATGAATGAATTGCTCATGTGAAATGGATGCACTGCCGGTAACAGAAGCCGACAAGCGTGGAAGATACGAGTAGAGGCTTGTCAAGTGTCAAGGATGACGAGGACGGTCACCTGATTTATCGTCATGGCGACATGCTGAATTCCAGATGTACTAATTTTTCTTGTTTCGTACAGTACCTGGTAGATACATGTTACTAGTATCTCATAATGCCTGGATTTTTTTTCTCTTGTTTTTAAAATGAATTAAACATTTCTTTATTCATGTTGATCCTTAGTGTGTATTCATTACTTCCATGTTTCACAAACTTTCTCTTTACTTGTATGTTACAGATAAATAGTTCACATACCCTAAAGAATACAGTAAGAAAATTATATAAAATGGTGACATTCTTAACATCATAAAGTCTCACGAAAAGTACTTTTATTAATGAAATTAAGTCTATGGAATGTCAAAACAGGATGTTCTATTGGATTCATTCTTAAGTGAAGATTAATTTTTATTTCAGATGAGATTGGTAGTTTATTAGGAGAAGGAACCTTTGGAAAAGTGCTTGATTGCCTTGACAGGTGAGATAAAATGTTCTCCTTTTTCTTCATTATTAGAGAATAATAATTGCCCCGCAGGGTTTTGGCCCAGAAGCCAAAACCCGAGGAGGCAGCATAGAAGTCCCTGTGTAGAAAGGGTAAATGCATAAATTGGTAGTGCAAGTCGTATTGTTATTGTTCTACATGACCAAGGTGTTTTAGGAGTCACCAAGTAGAAACTCGCATGGAGAACCAAAGTACTGTTTGGGTTAGTGATTGAAAAATCAAACATCGAAGCAGATCTGATACAATTTGAGTTACCTGGTTCAGAAATTGATTTTCTCTGGACACAAATCAGTAACGGGCAACAATTTGTCAGACGCAAATCAGAAACAGGGGCGACATGTGCAGCATATTATTAATTTAAATGTATCTCATCTGCCTTTCATACTATCTTAGTCAGGTGCAGATGTAATCACCATTTTGTTTGGTGCAAAGTCCAACATTGATATGGGGGAGGGGGGCTACACTGTATCTCAAAAGTGACACTACCTTTTCAACACTTCTGTCCAGCATTGTAGTATTATCAACGAATATGTTCCATAATACCTTAAAATGGCATGACTAATCTGAGCTGTGCTCTAGCAGTTCCCCATGGCCCCTGGTGTCTATCCCACCTGAAAGTGAGGCTTATAGATTTACTCTGGCTAATACTAGATGAGTTTACTCACCGATTGTAGGTGCTTTAGGTGTAAATGGGTTAAATTTGTAAAAATATTAGCTTCCTCAAATATTTTTAAAAGCAAAGCCTTGCTAACGAAGCCCTTGTCAGTATTTTCAGTTTTATTAAACTTCTCTTGATGTCCATGTTCTGTCTTTTTTCTTTTGTAGGAAAACCAATGCTTATGTTGCAATAAAAGTAATCAAGAATGTTGAAAAATACAGGTGTGTGAGTCGATTTTCCCTAAATCACAGACTAAAGTTTCCAAAAGACCAGCATTTATAACTAGTAAAAATTTTTCATGTTTTCAGGGAAGCTGCCAAGTTAGAAATCAAAGCACTTGAGAAGATCCAGCAGAGAGACAGGAATGGCAAAAGGTTCTAATACTGCTGGTTTTTGCCCCTAATTAGATGCACACAGATTTCAATAAGCATCACAAAGGGTTTTTTTTTTTCCAAAGTTTTAATCTTGAATGGAAAGTGGATCTTCTTCAGAAAACAATAGGCACAGATTGATTTACAACAAAAACAATGGATTAATTAGCAGCAATAGAGCTGCATCCTATACTAGTTTCCAGGGCTCAACCTCAACTGTTTTTAACAATAGGCTTATGGCTAGTAAAAGGGTAATAATCACTAGGCAATGAGCTCTTTTTGCTAGCCATAGAGAAAAAATTAACATGCTTTTCAAGTAATGAAATACCTCTACAATGTTCTTCAAAGTGTATACATTTTTACATAATTTTTACAGTAAAGGGCATTTCTCTTTTGGTAACAAAATAGGCAATGTCAAATAGTCTATCATTTTTTGAGCAACATCTACACTGCAATTCTAAAATTGGTTCAACCTGATACAAAAGTAGATGACCAATCACTCTCCATTGCCTTGTCTCTACATTGTTTGCAGAACATTTTCTGCCCATCAAATTCCAACCAAGGAAATTCCTTTGTCCAACTTTGCACAAACCTCCTTTTTCCACTGCCACAATTTGAATTTTCCTTTTTTGAATCATAAGCTTTCCTTTTCAAACTGTTCTCTGAAGAAAAGAAGCCTCTGAAGTGAACACATGTAACTAAAACAATATGGTGGACAGCTTCATTTGCAATTGAAGTGCTTGATGGGAGCACAGGGGTCCAGTCTCTTTAGCTGAGTAATGGCTTCGAAAATCAATGTGAACAAATGTTGCGTTCAAAAGCTTTATTGATTCCTTTTTTCGGTACTTTTCTTCTTTTTTTTTTGTAAAGAATAATGGGCCATCAATATTGTGAGTAGATGTTGAAATGAATGATAACATTTGCCTTTGACAGCATTTCAGTTGTCAACATGGTAGTAAGCGAGAGACGTCCACTGGCAAAAACTGAAAATCTACTGGTATTTGGCTAGTTGCCTCCAGCCAAGCCCAAGCCCTGGTTTCATTAAATTAGGGGTTGAAAAGAGCTTGTGGTGTTTCCAAATATGTACCTTCTCTCAATAATTATTATTGGCTCAGTTGGTTGAGCACGGGCTGTCGCGCAGGAGGTCGTGAGTTCGACTCCGGCCGGACCAACACTCAGGGTCTTTAAATAACTGAGGAGAAAGTGCTGCCTTTGTAATTATATCTGCAAATGGTTAGACTCTCTAGTCTTCTCGGATAAGGACGATAAGCCGGAGGTCCGGTCTCACAACCCTTCAATGTTCATAATCCTGTGGGACGTAAAAGAACCCGCACACTTGTCGTAAAGAGTAGGGCATGTAGTTCCCGGTGTTGTGGTCTGTCTTCTGTGATGTATCATGGTTGGGAGGGTAAATGCTCGGAGATATTAGCTACACCAAGCTACTCTAAAAATCCGAGGGTAAATAAAGATATATGATGATATGATATGATTATCATAAAGTTGTCAATAGTTAGATGATATTTATTAACATTAAATTTTGCTATCTCTATTTTTTTCAGCCTTTGTGTTGTGTTGCTGGATTGGTTCAACCATCATGGACACATGTGTCTTGTTTTCGAGAAGATGGGCTTAAGTGTATTTGATTTCATGGTAAGTTGCCTTGTTAATCTTCTAACCTAAGAGCAGTACTCAAAACATAGCTCTTTGAAAAAGACCTGAAATACCCAGTAAGAAAAGCAAAGAGATGGAGAGAATTGGCTGCTTATAAAAGGCATGTTAGAGTTAATTTGGGATTGCTGAAGAGAAATCTGGCCTGTCCATAATTAATTGAAAGCAGCACAACTG
>NC_090873.1:45082424-45089924 GCF_036669935.1 Montipora foliosa
ATGACCTGCTCCGAACGTCAGTGGCTTCGACGGAAACGGCAACGAGAACGTCTTATAAAAACATAAATTCACGTTATTGCGATCACTTCGCGAATGTGTCAAGCTTTTTAATATGACAAAGGTGTGGCAGTCCCTCAGGAATGAAACCGTTATTAGCGGCGCTTAATTTAAGGGAGAAAAATGAAAATTTATCTCAAATGCTAACGTCCTCCATAACACTTCAAACTTGGTTATTTCAGTTGTTGCTTTGCTGACGACGGCAAAGAAATAGACTAAAATGAAAAACGCACGTGCAGGGCGTGCAAAGCTACTGTTTTTGTCCACTGAGTGTTCTCGTTGCCGTCGCCGTTGTCGTTGCTAAAGCTCCCTAATAGGGAGTTTAAGAAACGACGACGGCTACGGCAACGACAACGCCAAAAAGCAGTAATATTATTGGTTAAAAGAATCCAAATGCTCGTGCTGCACGTGCGGCACGCATTTTTAAACATTTCTCTAGCGTACTCGTCAAAACTACTTCGTGAAATGGAGTTAACTGAATAGAGTGTAATGTTATGACGACAACGTGGACAAACTACCGTGAATCTTTCAGTCTCACTCTTTACTTCAAATCCGTCCGTACCAATCCAGTTTTAGGACACTTCACTCACATTAGATAATATAAACAAGATGGAATAATCATGAAATACTTAAAACAGCTCAAAATTATATTTTGGAGTGACGTTTTCGTCTCCGTAGCCGTCGTGGTTTCTTTAACTCCCTAATTAGGGAGTTTAAGATCTACGACGCCGACGTTCAGGGGCATCCAAAGTCAATTTTCGGAAAATATCTGTTCGGAAGACGATTTGAGATCTAGAATTTTCGGAACATTTGTTGTAAAATTTCTTGCTTGCCTGCCTGTCCTAGGATTTTCGAACATCTGAAAAATGGTATAATTGCCCATTTTTAACGGATTTTTACCCTAAAAAGGTCACCTAGAATTTTCGGGATCCTTTTTTCTGGCTGAAATTTTCGAAAAGGTAAGTTTTAATCCCTATAATTTTCGGATCACTAGACTTTCAGCTAGGAAATCCGAACAGATGAAAAATTTTTAGGGGATAAAAATATGTCTGTATCTACCGTTTAAATACTAAAATACGTTTGATAATGCTATGTCTAAGTGGTTTTGAAATATATTCTCGTTGGGTGCCCTTGGACGTTGACGAAAACGTCACCTCAAAATATAACGTTGCACTATCGTAGGTTTCTCGCGGTTTGGCCATCTCGTTCGCCTCTTACAATGTGGCCAAAGTATCCTAAAAATAAATTGGTACGAGCGGTTTCAGAGCAAAAATAGAGAACGAAAGATTCACATTTGAACGCTCACGTTGTCGTCAAAACCTCAAATTTGGTGATTTCACGTCGTTGTTGTGCAGGGAACCGCACGTTTATGTGCTAAAATGCGTGCCGCACGTGCAGCACGATTATTTTTCCTCTTTTAACCAATGATATTGTTGTTTCGTGGCGTTCTTGTTGATCACCGCGTCGTAGATCTTAAAGTCCCTACTGACAACAGCGACGGCAACGAGAACTTCATCTCATACATGAATTCGCGCTATTTTAATCGCTTCGTGACTGTTTCAACCTTTTCAATATAACAAGGGTGTGGTATTTCCTCAAAAATGACACTCGTCGGAACGGCACTTGATTTAGGGGAGAAAATGAAACTTTTTATCCTGAAGTGCTGACGTTCTTCATAAAGCCTCAAATCTGGCTATTTCACGTTGTTGTTAAGTTGCTGACGACGGCAAAGAAATGGACAAAAGCTGCTGTTTTTGCCCACTAACTATGCAAATTTGTGACTTTCTTTTTGCTGTCGCCGTTGTCGTTGCTTAAGCTCTCTCATAGAGAAGATATCTGTTTACAAACATTGCTTTGTTATTCAAATGTGCCAACCACAGGAACAAAAGGCCCTTTGTTTTGACAGCCAATGATGCTCTGGTTGGGACATTAATGACAATAGGTGACGTCAACGATATACGACGGCTACGGCAACGAAAACGTCACTCCAAATTATAACTTAGCGCTATCGAAATGTCACCGAGTAAAGGTGCTGTTACACTGTGAAATGTTTCATGCAACTTGTCTGGCAATGTTTTGGCGTCATTGTGGCGGCACAAGTTGCACGAAACATTTCACAATGTGACACCCCGCAATGGCCAAAATCGTTGCGAGACAAGTTCCACGAAAGGTAGAACTTAATTCTACTTTCGGCAACGGCTCTTGCAATTTGTCTCGCAACGATTTTGGCCGTTGCAGGGTATGTCACACTGTGAAATGTTTCTTGCAACTTGTCGCGCCACAATGTCGCCAAAACACTGCGAGACAAGTTGCACGAAACACAGCAACTGCTATCACTGATTTATTCTTTTTCTTTTTCTCGTTTTATATAACGAAACAAAAGGAGATACAGAAAGACCAGTTGTTCGCTGACGACTATATCTCTGATTAATTTAGAACTTTTTATTTAATTTAGAACTTTTTAAATAACAAGGTTCTCTGACGGGTTAGCCTGCGAACGCAGGGCCGCCGGAAATACGTCTGCGTTCGCAGGCTACCCACGGGTTTCACTGGGAACGAGCAGAACAAAGGCATATCATACCTTCCCCTGGGTAGTTATCGTTTAAATGTCCCCACGGATTTCCTGGCTTTCTGCACCCCTACGTTGATAAGCAAGAGTTCCGCAACTTCTTCAAATTTTTCGATCCTAATTACCTCCTTTCCGTTTAAGGAGTGCCTTGCAAAAAATGTGCAGTATTGTAAATATCGAAAATGACGGAGCGGTGTTTAAAACCTTAATATTGGGCTGGCAAAAAAGAATAGATCACCTTGGCACTTATATTGGCTATTTTTCGACTCTATGTAATAAATAGTGTACTGCTCACTTGAAATGATATTGACCTTATAAATTTGCCATTTAGCCTGGAATGTCAATTTTATATTATATTACTTGTCACGAAAATTTTTTTGCGAAGGAAGTCTGTATCTGGGTGCGATTTCAAGATGTTTTCGTTTAAGTGTGGAAATCTGTCTAAAACCATGTTGCTTTAATCAGGATTTATTTTTGTTCTGCGGTTAGAGATCATCGCATCAGTTCCTTGTGAATTAAGGTAAGAAATTCGTTTTTCACGCTTCCTTGAGCGAGGCTAACGAATGAGAAAAAGCTCTCTGATTGAACTTAATGTCATTCGACGGGAAGTGTTCATTCACTGAAGGGTGTTTTGTCCATCTGCTTTAAACTATTCCAATAAGGACTGATTTAATAACATATCAGACCTTAAAGCTGATAAATAATCCGTTTTCCGACTTCAAAAGAGCAAAATTAAAACACATTTGAAAGAGGTAAACAATAAACCTGATGACCGAAAATTGGTAATGATCCGCTATGGATTTTTGTTTAAAATTGTTTTTCATATCGGAAAATGTCGTAAATCTATTTTCCCGATTATCTAACTCGGCAAATTTGGGTTCTATTTGACTGTTCGCAGATATAATATTTATCAAACCTTCCTTCGGGCTTTCAGCAGTATAATTGTCACTAGTTATCAAATTTAGCGAGCTAACTGAAATTGCTCCTTTCATCACCGAAGCTTTCGGCTGCGAAACCGGTGCGAAATTCACCTTAGGACTTTTGTAGAGAAAAACAACTGGGTTTAATAAAAGGAGCATGTTTAATTAAATTTCCTGGAGACAAGAGGGTTTACACTGAAAAGAGCAAGGTAAAAGGTTTCACTAGCCCTATTGTAAATCATATTATTTGCACTAGTATTTCAAGTGTTACATGTTAGCCCGGGCATGTTAGTTTCAGATGCAGTTGTTGTTCAGTCCACACTTGATCTCAAGCTTGGGATGCCTGTGCCTCGGGAATCGGGAATGCCCATTTTAAGTAAGCCTTACATAAATTTTGAAAACCCGAATTTGTTGACGGTTTCATATGGCAAAGGTCATCCGCATCATCTTGAGCTTTACTCAAACACGGTATCAATTCATATGTACAAATGAAATATGCTCTTCCATCGATCCGTGTCACTATACACATTCAAATCCTACAATGAAATAAAAAGATTATCAAATTATGGAGCATTATGAACGAACGCATGCATACATTATTATTGCAAAATTTAATTTGCTGGCAAGGATTCAGAAGTCAGAGTAGTTTGAATTTGAGTGGGAAAGCTGTACCAGAGTGTAGCACCTCGATTGTTAAAACTGACTGTGCCTCCCTACCTCAGACAACGGCCTAGGAATGAACAACCTGAACTCCTTAAATTGTGCGAAGAAACTGTTTGGGACCTCAGTTATAAATAGAAACTGCCACTGCTTAGCACTACCTTTGTTCCGGATGTATCTCAACTAAGGTCACATAGTTAAGCTAGAAGATTGAGTCGCGTAACCCGATTTAGTGATTTATGAGCAGCCCATGATGTAGACAGTTAATAGGTGTGCAGTGTCCAAAGTATCAGAGCTTTCTAGTTTGACACCGCCATGACATATTTGGGGGGTGAATTTAAGAGTTGAAACGTGCTGAGCAGCAGCTCTCAGTCTTCTTTCGATTTCCGTGTTTAGCCGGATCAAGTCCTCGAGGAAGTTAATTTATCCTGTAGATAACTGATGTGTTGACGTACATAAAACCATGCTTTTATTTCTGCTGATTTGATGTTTATGGCTTGCCGGAGAACACCTTTACTTTATTTCAAGATGGAATTTGGCCAGATTTTTACCAGACTTGGAGGAATGATGGACCCCGCGCTCTAAGGAAGATCCAACATATAACGTAACTTGGCTTACAAGATATTTTAAGAGTATGAATCTACTTGGCAATACCGGTACCTTGGCTTTCAGCTTGTTTTGTGCAGCTATTTCAGTATATGGACACGAGTGATACAAAACAGAAGACAAAGAAAAGGAAACTTAGTGTCAAGCTTATACAATGAATCCCAAACAATGGGTACTTGACTAAATCCAGCCTTTGACACTTCAAGTAGATAAGATAGAGCACTAGAGTACGAATCGCTATTCTTTCACCTCCTCCTCCACATCTCCCCTTTTTCCAATTGTCTGAAATGTTATCATGTAATCTCGCAGAATCGGGATTTCTTTGGATTTCCATTTATTGGCTTAAAAATGTTGGCGCCACATTCTCAATCAAAATGTAACTGTGAACGAGGGCTGATGTCTTTCAAAGTTTCTCTGTACTTTTAAAACATCTCGTGCTTATCATTGAAATGGTTCATAGGCGTATTCCATTGGCTACTCTATCTTTCATTAACTTTATCTTTTATCTCTAACTTTTTATCACAGTTTTGGTTTTCTGTTGATGGGAAGCCGACGTATAACTGAGATATGCAATACATCTCCAGGCAGTTTAGTGTACGGACGAATTCGGTGTTGCGCTGAGCTTTACGGGAAATTTGTTGACTGAATTAGTAAGGTAGGTGATCTTCAAATCAACGGATCCTTGCGTAAAAGCGAAGTCCTCTATCAGTGCCACGGGCGTGTTTTTGAAAATGGCAGTGCAGGACCAACTAAGTTAAGCGATTTTAGCATCGCTTGGTCGGAGCGCATCGTTCTTCTACAACCCCGCTCTTGTCCAGAGGCACCGATTCGGTTTCCGCAGTAGAAACTATTAACTACCATACTGCTTCAGTGTATCATGTGGGAGAGGCAAGTAACCCCTTCAACAGTGACAAAACCTGGTCACTCCTACGCTAGAAATATTGACGCAAAAGACGAAGCTCCCGGGAAAGTCATACCGTGACGAGGCAAGTGTCACTGAAGTGTGACGGTGGAGGCAGTCGAATTATGACTTAGGACCAGTGCTTAATGGCTTGCGAAGAAATGACAGAATTTGTTGCGCTTTATGGTCTCTTTTACAGTTACCATGCACAATATTCCAGAAAAATAGACGTCTCCCGGCAATAAAACACAGCAAGTTTATTCTTTATTTCGCTGAACATGCTGATACACTTCAGATATAACAGCATTTCCTTCAGTGTATGAAATGCTGTTATATCTGAAGTGAGAGATCTGCTATCCGTTCAGGCATCCAATCAAAAATCGAGCCAAAAAAAATCCAAATTTTATTTTCGTTGATCCATTTCTATTAGCACCTATATACAACACTACAGTGACCACTACACTGAGCTGGAAGTTAAGATCAACGAATAGTGACAATAGTCTTTGTGATGTCGAATATAAATTCATCCAAATCAATGCAGTGGCCACCCAGGTATTTCTTTTTGATTAGCCTGTTCCAGGCTCTCGGATAGTTGGGTCGGCACGAGCAGAAAGGGAACGCGAAAATAAGACACGCGGGGATCTGGCTTCGCACTTGTTTTCTCATATTTGCGCTTTCTCTACCATCTCGGAACCTGGAACAGGCCACTTTTTGATCTGCCACAGGTGGAATTTTTTTCTTTCAACTGGAACTATTACTCTGCGGCGCTCACTTTGAAAAGATAAGCTAAAATTAAAGATTTAATTTCTCTGATGAAAGTTTTGGGGGTATGTGAATGTTTGTAGATAACTTTTGTGTTGTTATCTCAGCATTTCATCTGTATTTTTTCAACTTCAATTAACCACATTATGCAAATAGGGCTATTTTGAGCCTCCTCGCCTCCGCGTCGATAAAAAAACATCACTTTTCGTGTGACCTTCGTGAGTCGGGTTTCTGGAAGTTGTTTAAGCGCTGCAGGATACGGCAAAATTGCCAAGTTTAAAGACCTCTTTATTTCGTTGAAATTACTCCATCTGATTCTCCATATGTGGTTCAATGAATGCCTTAAATTTCGCTAAGTGACTTGTAGCGCAGAAACACTTCAACATGGCGGAGGTAATTCAAACTGCTGTTTCCGTTTCTGTGCGATCTTCGATAAGCACGTTCTTTATTTATGAGCTATCACTGTGTATTGGAACGTTAAATGATTGCTTAACTCGTTGTTTGTCATTTTGATTGCAGAATTTCCTGAAAATAGGCTGTCTTTCGATGCAAATTAACCGCGCCGAGCTACAGAAGGTGCGAGTCAAGCTATCGCGCGATGCATTGACCATTCAAAAGGAAGGTGCTGGAAACTCATCTCCTGCTTCTTTACAAGTTAATCAGCTAGAGGTGAGATAATACACCCTCTTGTCGCTTTTTCATTTCATATCTTTGTATCTAAAGTAAGTTTTCGGTGACCATGCACGAAAGCTTACAATTGTGTAAGGATTTTCTAGCATCGCTACTCAGCTGTCTTGGGTTCAGAGAAATAACGGTTTGTTTGTGACCGGGGAAAATCATCGTAAATGGGTCTTGGTTTGTGATCTGGCCCCTTCGCTATCATTGTTGCTTCCATTTTTATTTTTTAGTTCATTTTTATGGAACAGAATATTCACAAATTCCCGGGGCATCGGTCCCCATTTCACTCCGTCTGTTTAATTTTTATTTCCGGTCGCTTCCGATTCTTGGTTGTGTTAAAAAAAAGA
>NC_090873.1:45094924-45109924 GCF_036669935.1 Montipora foliosa
CTGTGACCTACTCTACCAGGAAGGCTGTTTTAACTTTTATATAGGGATTGACTCTGTTATTGACCAGTAATAATATTGATAGATTTAGAAGTCATCTAGTAGAATGCATTGGCTTTGCATTTTTGATTTAAGCTTTATTAAAAAAAATACTTTTAAGCTGACCGTCTATAAAATCGTGATAACAGTGATGTAGTTCTTTCATGGGATTCATAGCATCTTGTGATATACTCTTATGGAATCAAGCAACATATTTTGTTACAGTAGATTGTAGCATAAGGGAAGGGTTTTGCAGGGCCTCATAAGCGTTTTTAAAAGCAATGACGTTACTAGATGAAGTAAGAAGAGTTATTATCATAATTTCTTTCCTAAGAACGTGAACAACATGAAAAACACCTTGAATGGAATTAATAACCTAATCAAGTGTAAGAAAAAGCAATCAAAGCTTATTTCTTCCCTGAAATGCCCCAGTGATAATAGCCTGACAACTTATCCCATCAAGATTTCTAATAATTATCTTGAAAAAGTATTTTTCCCTCCAGTTCGCATACCGTATTATCAGGTTCTTTAGAAGCACATTGTATCTGGTCCCGTAGCTGATATAGTAAATAATATGTTGATTGAAACTGGCATATTCCCAATGGAAACTACCGGCCAATATCTTTACTCTCCATTTTCAATGGGATATTTGAAAAAACTATGCATAATCGACTGAAAGCCTTTCTTGACAGAAATGATATCCTTTTTGAATCTCAGAACGGTTTTCGTGAATAGCATTCTACTCAACATGCTATCCTTGACATCACCAATACCATACAGAACAATATGGATCTAAAACGTTTCACCTGTGGAGTCTTAATAGATCTAAGAAAAGCCTTTGATACCATGGATCATTCAATCCTACTCCAGAAGCTTAATGACTATCATGGTATAAGGGTAACCATTAATAATTGGTTTTCTTCATATCTCCTTTGACCCTCCACAGGTTACTGAGGTGAACTCTAAACAATCTGTGATTACCCTAAGATTTCTTATGGAGTTCCTCAAGGCTCTGTGTTGGGACCCATACTATTCTTGATCTATATCAATGATACTGTAAATTCCTCATCGAAGCTATCATTCGTTCTCTTTGCCGATGACACCACTCTGTTGTGTGCTGACAAGAATCTGAAATCTGTTGAGGCAACAGTGAACTGGGAAAAGTTTCTGACTGGCTTAATGCTAATAAGCTAACATTGAATATCAAGAAGACTAACTTTGTCATTTTTCACCCATATCAGAGAATGATAAACCAGTTAGTTTTGTTTGTCTGCTTGGGGCCAAGCTACCAATTTGAAAGTTCATTTAAACAAAATTCTCTTACTACAAAAACTTGCTCTTCGTTTGATGTATTTCTGTGAATCAAGATCTCACACAGTCCCCTTCTTTATCTCTTCCTTTACTCTTCCTTTGAATATGCTTTACATTACAGAAGTCTTGTCTGTAATGTATGATGTTTCTCCAGAAAATACACCTTCTAACATATCTGATCTCTTTATCAAAGCTAATGAGAAGCATAATCATGAAACTAGATTTTCGTCCTGTGGAAAGTTTTACATCAGAACCTCGAGACTGAATCAAAATCAGAGGTCTTTTTCAAGGTTCGGAGCTGAACTGTGGAATTCACTTTCAGTTGAGACCCACAAACGTCCCAAGCATGGTTTTAAAATACAAATTAAATAGATGGTATTTTCCATTTTTGAGGCAGAGGAGGATTATGTTGAGGCATCTACATGTATCTTGATTAGATTATTAGCAAATTGTTCAGGTTAAACTCGCTACCATTGTACTTCATTTAATTTATTTCTTTATTTTCTTCTCGCGTATTGTAATTGCTAAATTGTTAACACCCGATGTGTACAATGTACTAGTTAATATAAACATTGCTATCTTGCAACATTCAATTTTTCTTTTAAATCTTGCAAACAGTTATGTAGTTAATGCTTAACTGACTGCTGTAAGCTTAGGCCACCTGCCTCGACTAGCATTGGCTATTTGCAGGCGGAACTGCTTTGTATTGAACATTATGTTAATTTATTATTATTAAAGGTCTTATCTAACATTTACTATGTTTAAGTAAGGCATCGTTGTTGCTATTTTTGTAGATAATACGGCCCTTACAAGTGCAGATCGTTCAGAAGTTAGTCATTCTAGTGTATCAAAACAGGGTAAGATGGTCTGAACAATTTATCAATAACTGATTATAGTGTTGTAATTTATTCTGATTACTTTGCTTCTTTTGTGTATAGCAAATGGAATTGTAAGAAGCATAGAAGAATCATCAAGTGATGCAGAATATAAAGAAAACAGCAGTCAAAAGGTAACAAACAGGGAATTATCTTGGAAAATATTGAACACACATTTGCTTGATAATGACCAAGGATGTGGTTAAAATGTCTTTTTTAATGTTATCGATTTTATGATCAAAAGTAATGAAAAATTATACCATCATTGTTAACTGACATCAACGCAAAATGACATCTTTGTTCACTTTTTGTGTCATCAGTCCTCTGAAATTGGGGAAACAGATTCCAATTCGTCTCTTCAGAGCTGGACGGACAACATAGTACTTCCTTTAACATTTGCGTCAATATCTAGATATAAGACAGGCGAAGATTCTCTTAGGTAAGGAAAGTTGCCTTATTTTATATTAAGTGTTATATAACGTAGTAAGGTACCAACATACAGTTAGTTAGACCCGCATGTGAAACTAGTTAGGATTGTGATCTGATGAATAAAGAATGAGTTAGAGAAGAAAACTTGGTGGCAGCGGTAAACAAAGCAGAATAAGTGCCACAGAAGTTGTAGAAGCACCGGCAGATGAACAACTGATCGCTGAACAACCAGCTATTGTTGCTGGAACACAACCAGCCGTGCCTTTGCCAGGCATACAACACCAGACAGGATTGAATCTTTCCTTGAAAAACAAGAGCGAACATTGAAAATCATACTAGCAACAATAGGAGAATTATGAAATTGTAGCATGCGTAGGCAAACAAACAGAGGAATACAGAATTGCCTTATCTCTTTAATCAATCGGCCCACAAGCTGTGAAAACTCGCAGCTTTGACCTGAGTGAAGTGCCATCTTGATGCGGTAATCGCAGCCTTTGACAAATACGCCATCGGAGAGACAAAATAATGAAACCTTTGAGCAATATCTATTCAACAAAAGAGAACAACAAGCGGGTGAATCCGTAGACCAATTGGTGGCAGAACTAAGATTCTTGCCCAATCATGCAACTTCTGTGATTGTCTTCACGACTCTCTGATTCAAGACAAGATTGTGGTAGGGATCAAAGATTCCAGGACACACAAACGCTTATCCCCATTAATTGAGAGAAAAACAACTGACACTCACTCACTGCATCAATATCTGCAAGTCAAGTGAATCCTCAGACACAGAAATCAAATCACTTGGTCAGTCCGTTAAGGAAAACTTACGAAAAATTGAGGAGAAAAGCAAAGAAAATGTAACTATGAGATAATGTTCATAAACTAACTAAAGTCAATCACTGGTCGTGAGAAGTCTGTCCTTATCAAGGCATTATTCTGGGTTTGTCTCTTGCCTATTGTTCTCACTGGCAGGAGAACATCTAGTGGTGCTCATAAAGAAATTTATCTGTAAGTTTTGATTTGTGTGATATACAGTTTCCCTTAAATTAGAGGTCACTTTGGCACTTACTGTTTTTAAGTGAATGTCGAGATTGTTAACCCATTAACTCCTGAACCACTCCTCATTGACAAGTAAAATCGTCTGGCATTACAGGCAGAATAAAATCTATTGAGTCTCACTCCTAGGAGTCAATGACTTCTAACGTCGGTATTGACATTCAACCTGTCTTTCACAGTAAACCTATTCAACAGATTCTTTGGCCAAAGAAGCCTGATTTAGTTAGCAATCAATGCATTGTGTATCATTTTAAATGTGATCAGTGTGGTGCTGATTATGTAGGTTTTTACTACAAGGCACTTGCATTGATCAACATATTCAGGAATATGGTAATTCTGCCATAGGCAAGCATCTTATTAATATCCATGGTGGTATTGACACCTCTAGTTTTAGCAGTCATTTCTCTATTCTTAAGAAATGCCAAACTAAGTTTGATTGTCTTCTGTATGAAATGTTTTTCATTAAGGAACTTAAGCCTTCACTCAACACTCAAGAGAACTCCATTCGAGCTAAGCTTTTTACTTGATTGCATCTCTAGGGTAAACAGCATAACTTCATGCTTTAATTTTATTATAATTATATTCGAGTTCATTTTTGTTTTCATTGCTTGATAATGACTGAAGTCGAAACGTTGCAATTTCAACCTTTTTTTAAACCATTTTTTAAACCATGTTTAATATTTTATCTTAATGTTTTATACTGAAGTTATATACAAAATCTCTTCTTATTAAGATAATTGATGATAATAATAATAATAATAATAATAATATCAGGGAACTGTTGACCATGTTGGCTCAAGCTGCCCAGAACTCGCAAAAACAGAATACATACACCGGCACAACAATGTGGCAACCTATGTACACTGGAAGATCTGTAAAGAATACAACGTGCACGCAGTACACAAATGTTACAAACACGAACCAAAAACAGTGGAAGAAAAGAATGCGATCACCATTCTTTATGACATTCCTATTCATACGGACAGAGAGATTACTTTTCTGCAAACCACCCTGACATTGTCAGAATAATCGGGATAAGAAATGTACCTTTGTTGATGTGGCTATACCTTCTGATAAAAATACCTCAAACAAGGTTTCCGAAAAGCTTTCCAAGTACCGGTATAAGGATCTAGAAATTGAAATTACCAGAATGTGGCGGATGAAAACAGAAATAATCCCAGTGGTTGTAGGTGCGTTAGGGGTGGTTAAGAAAGGCTCAGAAAAGCTTATGAGGGGAATTCCAGGAAACATGAACAACCTCTGGGAAATTCAGAAGACAGCATTGATGGGAACGGCACACATTCTACAGAAGGTCTGATCCATCAAGTGCAAAACTCCCAAGTGCCCCAGGTATAAGGTTTGGACTCGGCCCCTGGAGAAGAAACACAGTCTCATGAACTGAACGCTTATGATAATTATGCAATTAATAACTTGGTTGGGAAACTGGGCATGACACTCCAAACAGCATTCCTACAAAAGA
The DNA here is from genome assembly GCF_036669935.1 of Montipora foliosa. Lineage (NCBI taxonomy): Eukaryota > Metazoa > Cnidaria > Anthozoa > Scleractinia > Acroporidae > Montipora > Montipora foliosa. The sequence continues at coordinate 45,100,112 of NC_090873.1, forward strand.
CTGCACTATTAGGAACAGCAAGGATTCTGAGAAAGGTGCTTGATAAATAATCTAAGGAGAAGAGATCATTGTGGAACCCTTGGTCATGGGTTATGAGCCCTTTCCTCAGTTTTTTATAGCGGCAAAGATCAGCCTGTGAAGGTGGAAATAATAATATTAATATTATTATTATATTAGTATGCAATTTTAAATAATGTATGTCATCACACAACAAGGATTTGCAAAGAATGGCAAATTGATGCAGTAAGCTAGTATTAAAATAACATGAACACACCTGAACTTTAATCCAGCTTTGCACAAAAACAGGTCTTGCTCACAGACGACGACGTTTTTCTTATTCATGAGGAATAGCTAAACACTTAGGCTCGAGGTTAACTTAGCCAAAACTAGTTGTCCACCACAGATATGTCCAGAAATACATGCGATTAGAAGCACATTGATTTTTGATAAGCATCATGTAGTGACACCTTGCTCTTCTCCCAAACTTCAGCATCTCTTGTTTTTAGAGCGGTTTTCAATTGAGTGTCGAAAGTAATTAGCGAATTGCTTTGGTTCATGATTACTTCACTCAGTGATTGGTTCAAAGTTCGCGCGCCACTTTTTCAACCAATCAGAAGTGAAACCAAAACTGGCTCGCATGTGCACATTTTCCCGCGCTTTGTGTCGGCTACATGTAATTACTTCGAGTTTTGATTGGTTTCCTGGATTGTCTCCCTCCTTTTTGATTGGCCAAAGTAATTACTTTGGTTTTCGTTTTACGACACTCAATTGAAATTCGCTCTAGTAATACAGAAATTATATAAAAGAGTGTCCTCTAAACTCTTTTGTTCAAGTAGAGATAAATAGCTGTGTTACCCTAACCACAACACTTGTTGTTAGAAATAAGTGGTAAGCACTTAGAATAATTTGGTGTGTATCTAATTTTGTGGGTTTCTGGATATAACTGGTACTCTATTTCTCCCTTTCTTTGTCTATATTACGTGTATTTTGATAACAGGAACAATGCATTTGAAGTTAGTTCAATGGATGGTGGAGCATCAGTAGTACTTTACAGTGAGAACAAAGCTGAGCTGTTGTCGTGGTATTCTGCTATAAAAGACAGAGTGATCATGCTTCTGGAACAGTCAGTGAGTCAGAATTTTCCATGATGTCAAGTTTCGTTTTCCTTGTCTACTTTGTGAACTTTATTTTACTTCATTTCTCAAGGCAAAGCTCCTACAGTATTTCCTATCTTGTCATTTATCTCTGTTACCAGATACTGATCCTGGAAGGAACTTAACAGTTATTGGAGACTTATGCCTTTGTTTACACCAAACCTTAACCATGTTTTGAAGATGTTTAGTTAAACAGTATCCATACATATGTTTCATCCCTGCCAAGGGACTCATCAGAGACCTTTCTGCTAACTCATCAAACATCGCGTTTTAGCTTCTGCTAGCATCAAAATGATGGTGGCAATCTGGCCTTATATCACATAGGCATTCCCAATTGCATAATCTGCCAATGAACAACTTGAAGAAGTGTAAGAATTTCACAATGGATAATTATGTGGCTAGCCACATAATTATCCATTGTGAAACACAGTATCAAATCATGTATTCTGATTTTTATCAACCTCACATTTAGCACAGATGAAAGCATGACTGTTTTGAAATTCATCTGAATCTTATGTAAAAGCCAGAGTGCTACATTTTTCTCTGACTGATTTTCATTTGCTTAAACCCAGTGTTTCCTTAAACCGTGCTTTCCCACAAAAAGATAACAATTTTTGCCATTCAGTGTATCAACCATTTTCCCCAACTTTTGGTCATGTCAATAGAATGCGACCACTCTCCCTTAGAAGAATAGATACCACATCCTGAATCTGCCCCTGGTAGAAAAATGACTCATTGTATGCTTACTGTAAGTCGTTGCCCAGTACTGTTGGCATGTTTAGCACCCTCTCATTTTATTCAATTTGTTAATTATAACATACCAGTGTTTTCAAGTTGAGTATGTCAATATAACAGTATGTCCTAAAATGTAGAGTCGCAGGTTTTAAATGTTTTTGGGTATTACAGAATATTATAATAGTATTTTCTTGCAAATTTCACTAGTTTGTCCTCCTCTTCATAAAAGCTCATCTTTTTTTTTTCTTTTCTTCATGTTGCTACTCTACAAATTAAGTGAATTTACATTTTGTGTCCTTCCTTGTTTCAGATCAATCTGTCCAATGCTTCATTCCCACCATCCGAACAGGTCAGTGTGTTTCTAGGATTTTTGTGCTGCTTCTTGCGTTTAATTTGTAGAAGTGTGATTATGAACCAAGTTCGAGGTTTTTGCAGAACTCTTACAGGTGGAGGTTGAGCAGGATGCTATATGTTTGGCCTGTGTTTTTGTACTGTTCAATTCGTAAATTTGACTGGAGTGAAATTTAGATAAATTGTATTAAGATATTCTTTTATTGTATCACTTGGCAATTGAATTGAATGGGAGAGCACACCATATGGTCCATAACACCCTTACAAATGTACATTGGCTAATCATAATGTCTTACTAATAATACAGTACAGTTATATTTGGATTATGCTGTAACAGTTATGACCTTTTCCAAAATGGTGTTAACTGTAATAGATGGGCATGAAAATAAAAGTTTTGGAGGTTTTTTTAATCTTGTAGTTTCAGAAATTGAACAGGAAGCTAGCTATTGTTGGTTTTCACTCACGTGATCAACAGCCATGTTTTTCAACAAAAACAAAAGAAAACGTTTGCATAATAATAAACTGAGTTGAATTCCCGGAGGATTTGGTCGGGGCTCCAACATGGCCGCCGTTTCTTTGTTTAGGGGTTCCAACATGGCGGCCATGACGTCATGTGAAAACCGAAAATACTGTAGAGCATGGCTTAGAGTTGAAAGTACACATGTATACTAATGCACAGAAATATTTCTACGTAACAGGTTTTACACATGGGTTGGGTATGGGAAAGAACGAAGTCCACAAATCATTGGAATGTTTGGAAAAGAAAGTTTCTTGCTGTCAAAGGTTCAGAGCTGCAGATATTTGAAATGCCTCCTGTAAGTATGTTTTAGTCAAACCACTTGAATAAAAATTTAATGCAGTCTTTCAGCCAATCAGTCAGTTGGTCATTCATTATATCTGTCACTGGCTAGTCAACCAATCAGTTATTCGGTCTAGGAGCAGAGATGGCACGGTAGGTAGAGCACTCACTTTGTACCAGTGTGGCACAGGATGGATTTCCCGGTTCAACGCCATATGTGGGTTGAATTTAGTTGGTTCTCTACTCTGCTCTGAGAGCTTTTTTCTCTTGGTACTCCAGTTTTCCCATCTCCTTAAAACCAACATTAATTTTGATTTGATTTGTTCTGATTTCAGTTAATTTGTAGTGATTATTAAGTCAATCAGTTCTTTTGACTTAAATACACAATGTAAAAACAGGCTACAGGTGGTCTATACTCTGGCCTTTGCCTTTGCAGATTTGTGGTTAAAAGTTTCTAACTGAAAGCATTTTCAAGTCCTGTGATACATCCCATTTGTTCTTTATTAGCATAAACATTATTCTAATTTTGTTTCTGGTCATGTACACAGTCAAGCTTTCAATAAGTAGAGTCTGACAGCAGACAAGACAGGACTTTTTCCTTTCCATTGGGTCAAAAAGCTCAGTTTCAAATCTCACCTTGGTCCATTAACCTTGTCAAAGGGTTTTCATCCATTACATTAAACATTGTTTACCATTGTATCACTTCAAAAATAAGAGCAATAGCAATTGACATCAAAGAAATCAAGATAGGAAGCAAGTGGGAGGTCATCCAAAAGAATGTTGTAAAAATTTCAATGACATGTGAAAGGTTATGCACAACTTTAGAGGAAAGTAAGGACCAGAAAAATGTAAGAAGTGAAGTTATTGTTGATTAATGCAGGTGGTAACAAGAGACTGGCTCAGAAGTGAGGCCTCATATAATGTAATGGAAGTAGTTTGTCACATATGCCGGGTAGGTGAACAAAAATGTTGTCATGAAATTGATTTGTTGATATTTGCACTTCATTATGGTCATTGTCATTATCGTCATCTTGTATTCATTGCAGTACTTTTCGTTTACATAGATTGTGGTGTGTACTGGGCAAAATCTCTTTGTTGGGTTGATAATTTTCCCTCTGAAATTTTCTCTGGAACAAGGGTCAAGATTATGTAAACAATGGCTGGTGGAGGGATATCATTTTCAATGTCACTTTAAAGCAGATTAATCAAAGAAACAGGGCCATTGGAATCCCTCAGGTCAATATTATGGAATGAGGAAAATAAGCCCATTAAATTATGCAAAATGCAATGCGCCATTCTTTAGACCGTACTGATAAATTATTTTGTGATTCTTTTGTTAGGATGATGAGCTTCTGGACAAGAGAGAATTTTGTTTCTGTATCCAGTCCTGTCCTGGAGACAGTCATTACTTTGGAGTTGGTGAGTTTTTTAGTATTAGTTTTTATATCTTTGTTGCTTGTACAGGAAGACATGCTACACAAGGCATGGCGCCCATAGAGCTGTGTGATAATTAAATATGGTGATGTTGTGCTCTATGAAGGCTACTTTAAATTAGAAGTAGCAAAATGAAAGTCTGAAAATTCATATTTCAACCGGATTTGAACCTACTGTATGACCTGTTCGATTACATGCACAACAAAGATGTTAAACAGGGACTACCCAACATTCCTTGAGTGGAACTTGACCCCAAGAACTTCTGATTGCTAGTTTGGGTACCTTTTCACGTGGCCATGCTGGCTCAGGGCCCTTCATAGTGGGAAAATATTATATCCTGGAAGGAGATCAAATTCTTGTTTCATTAGGCTGTTCTTAAAAGAAAATACATATTCAGTTGTTGATATGTTGTGTGATTTACAGACACAGAAGCTGATCTGATGGAGATTGTAAGCCATGTTCAGAAGTCAACTCATCAAGTTGTCATTCAGGTTGAGGTAAGTTTCTAATTATTTTACAAGAGCCCAAATCATTTAGTATTAGGATTTTTATTCTTTTGTCAATCCCCTAGTGCATTTTGCATCAGTATCTTGTTCAAATAGGACCACATGGAGTACTCAGTTTACCCCATTTTTTGGAACTTCTTAATTTTTAAGTATGATTGAAAATTATTCTGACTGTTTACTGTGCTAAAATGAATAGACCAAACAGAATGTACTTAAAGAGTTCTGTGTTCGCTTGGGATCTGGTAACTGTATCCAGGGCTCCACCAATTCACTGAAATGTCCAATCCAGACCACTCTTGCAAAACCATTCTTTTTTGGAATAATTGTGTTCTTTTGAAAAACCATATTCCCACAAAAGAAATAAACTTAATTTCCATAAGTAAATAAATAAATGTGCCTTTTGATGTCCTCATTTTGTTTTGTTTGCCAGTCACGGACATTTCCAGGAAAATGGCGTGGTCAGAGTGTTAAGCTTGTTCTTGATTTAAAAAGAGGCTTGAGACTTTACAGTGCTACAGACAGGGTGTGTGCCTTTGTGTTGGTTTGGATTAATTAAAGCAGTTTTCTTTTGAGTTTTGTAGAAGAAAGACCAAAATGTTGTATCATCCAATTACTAAAAGCATCTATATTATTGTCCCATTTAGGCACTGTTGTGGCAATATAGGTTCTCTTTTCTTCGAGGATCATCTGATGATGGATTTCGAAAAATTGTATTGCTGTTTTCATCATCTCCCGCTGGTCCATTCGACAGACAGGTTTGTGTAATGATCAGGAGAATTTGATGGTGTTTCTATGCGTTTGTGTTATTCTGCAATGTGATTATCAAAAAATATCTCTTTCTGCACAAATGATAAGCAAGGTCATCTTCGATTCCTTGGAGCTAGTCTTCACATACCGGTACTTTGAAAAGGAGGCTGTTCTGAATCCAGTTCTGATAAAATTTATGATTTATGTTGTTGGGAAAACTGGTGAGAAAAATGGGGGGACCGTCTTGTCAGTGTGTTGCAAGCGAAAATTCAATGATTTGGGGAGATTAAATATATTACAGTGAAATTACTGCTCCAAGCAAGGAGCTCCTTGTACTTGTTAAACCCAATGGTGGTCTTCTATTAATTATTTGAATTTTTTTTCAGGAGTTAGAATTCACCAACATGCAGCAGGTGTTGACAGTGATGCATGCCTTCTACGCTGCTAAAGTTGCACAAGTTGATCCTAACTTCTCTTTTGATAGTAGTTTCTAAATAGATATGATAACACTTCCCTGGAAGCAAATAACTGGAGAATCTAAACTTAATGATTTTGCATTTCAGTCTTCGTTAGGACAGTCAATGAAAACTTCTCAGTGAATTGAATGCAAATTTAAAAATTGTATCCCACACAGTTGTGACGTGTTGCCTTCTTTTCTACCTTATGAAATCAAGATGTGAGCTGTAGGAAATCAGAAGAGGGAAAAAGAATTTTGGTTTAGTTTCCTCTTTGAGAACAGTGAAGAAAAGTCAAGAATCCTAGAGAAGTTATTTTTCTGTAAATGAGGGCTGTGATTATTGTGGCTAAGGACAAGCAGGGACACTGAAAAACGCAGACTGCAAACTGTGCAGACCATCTGTAAAATGAAAATTTGGTTAGCCTAAATTAGGCCTAAATAACATTCGGTTAGCCTAATTAGGCCTAAAGAACATTCAGGTTAGCCTGTTTACGGTTAGCTCTCAATAATAGTGAGGTTAATGCCATATTTTACCCCCGGTCTGCACAGTCTGCGTTTTGGCATGACTGGGACAAGCATGAGAGCAGTAAACTGTTATTTACTCTGGGCTATGACACCTCTGTTGGAAGTCCACTCAGTTTAGGAAGTGACATCACCCATCTGCTAAAATGCAGATGCCCAATGGGTGGGAAAAATAGCCACCAAAAATTAATTTCAGAATGTGAAGGATAGCTAAAGCAGCTTTTCTCCATAATTAAAATTTTCAGTCTCTAGAATTTTAGAGAATTTCACATGGAGACTATTAAGCTTTCCTTATTTTTTATAAAGTGGTCTTATCTTAATCATATTAATGATAACGTTATAATTGCTTAATCTGTAAATTGATGAGAAGCTTCATTTTGAAAAAGGCAAATGTATATAAATCTATGATACTAAATATTATTAAATATGTTCAAAACTCCACAGCAAAGTTGAGGTCTTTGTTTTGTTTAAGTTAATACAATAATACGACACATACTTAATTGACCGCTCCCCATAGGAGCTTTTCAGGGCCAATGAAACCCAATGAAACGACAGAACAGAACAACAGCAACTGTTAAGAATCCCAACCGGCCGGAGGCAAACCAGTTGGCTATTTACAAGTGCAGCTGGGAAGTTGAACCAGGGACAACCAGGATCAAATTCAGCAAGTGGTCAGAGCGGGTCTTGAACCCAGGATCTCCGGATCTTAAGGCAAGCGCCCTAACCACTGGGCCACACTGCCTCCAGAACAGAACAGAACTGAACAGAATTCAGCTGTAACTGGTGTTGGTTGCAGTGACTGGTAAAATAATTTCCCAACAGAGTGACTGTTTTTCCAACCCTATTTCATTAAAAGCAGGTAACTTGCAGCTGCTGAAACCTTCCTCCAATGTTAATAAGTTGAACTCCCATTTTATCGTTTTTGCTGCCACCAATCATATTCCTGGTGACAGCAGGCAGACTGTTGGAAAAATAACCAAAATCAAAATCAGCCAATCGCATGGTAGGATGTGTAACCCTTTGACTTTAGAAAATGGAAGTGTTAATTGATGTCAATGAGTTTGCATGGGAGGAATGCTAAAAAAGATTGGTTAATTCCACTCGTACACATTTGTCTCAGGTTTGCATCAATGTGGCCATTCCTTTTCATACGGGTTCTCACTTACAGTATCTGGGGGTGACATTTTCAAGCTCTGAGAAATGGTAAGCTCCATGCAGTGGATGCAACGTTGTGGTGCAACAACTCCCAACATTGTTGGGTGTTACCTGTTGCGCCCATTTGCATGTTGTTGCGGGAAGTTTGAAACTGGTCAAACTTTTGAGCCAACAACTCCCAACATTTCTTTTGTTCCTGACTCGTCACTTAAGTGTAGCACAACAATGTTGCACCCGTTTGAACAACTCGTCCAACATTGTTGGGGCCACACATGCGTCATAGCACGTGATGTGCACATGTGGGATTTTTGTTTGAATTTGCATTGCGTGTCTTCACATTGTTGCAAGTTGTTGCATCTGTTTGCACAGCACTACCAACAACATCCAACATCTGCCGGAGTTTGCACATAGCTAATGGTAATGTATTTTATATACTACACATTACAATGTTACATCAGTGTCATGGCAGTTTACAACGAGTCTCTTAGAGAGACCAACACCAGGGATCCCACTCTACTCTTTAAGAACGGTGTGTTGGTTCTTTAACGCACCAGTGTTGATTAGCAGGAAGGTTGTGAGACGGGCTACGGAGGAGACATTTGCAGCTGAAATAGACAAGTTCACTCTATTGAGTCCATCATGGGTAATCAGTGCAAGATGGAGAGAAATTCGAAGATTTGTATGGAAGTTCAAAATGATGAAAAGTATTCATGATATGCAATTTTGGGTTTTTTAAGTTTCCAGACAGAAGAATGCGCTCAAAGGTGTGGCAGAATAAAGTTGGAGAAAATGGCTATTGTGCAGTAGAAATTATTTTATTGAACAACGTTTTTGCCATACATTTCCTGTAATTCCGCAGGCACAAAATTACAGAGAATGTATGGAGACAAAAAAAGCAATGTTTGGGAATTCGAAAGAATATGTACCACATCCAGTTCATCTCAGTTGTGAACTTGAACTTATTTGTTTGGTTTATAAAGGCTAAATTCTATAAAGTAGAGTCGTGTACAGTATATTTTGCTTTGAATTTCCCACCATGTTGCCCTGATTACCCATGATGCACTCGAGAACGTGAACTCATCCATTGCAAAGGAAGACCTAACCTGCAATCAGGCATATTTTTCTTTAGACAGGGCATGAAAAAGTGTGTCTGATACAATTTCTTAACGAGTCGTCTGCCACCCTCCTGTCAACAGTGATGTGAATCATGTGTCATGCTATAAATGTGAGCCAATCATATTTTACCAGAAATTACCTGCAGGATGAGGTACTTTTTTGCACCCGGTCTAAAGAAAAGTACACCTGATCGCAGGTTAAGGAAGACCCTGAGTGGAGATGCGCCTCAAACCATGGAGGGTGTAAACTGCAGGTTAGAGTTGCAGGTCACTGTTTCACCATAGTTGAAACAACCCAAACCTAGCTTAGGCCTAAAAGATATGTAAGCATAAGGGTTGCATTTTTGTAAAAGTTTGAGTTGTTTCGGTTATGGTAAAACAATGACCCACACCCTCCGCTCAAACCAGGAGTTTGTGTACCCACGCAGCTCTTAATTCCATGAGAATTAAAGTGCAGAATTGTTTGGTTAATCTCTACAGATTTCTAGTGTTTAACATAAATAATGTTCAGTTTGTGTACAATAGACCGAATGCATAAATGGTGGCCAAAAATGTACTCTTTTGTCTATGTGCTAATTAGACTCACTAGCCTCGGTTTCAAGCAACATTTCTTTTGTATTTTCTACATGCAAACGAGGCTAGTGAAGCTAATTAGCACATAAACAAAAGAATATATTTTTGGCTGCAATTAATGTATTCGGTCTATACAGTACTGGAAGATGACATTCTCAAAGTGATCAATAACTATAGACAAGTCATGGTTAATTTTTGCCTTCACTTGGTTGCGTGTTTAAAATCCGCTGTACACATGCTGTGCAACTATAGGGCTTGTCCAGAA